>NW_006921312.1:96298-99093 GCF_000392275.1 Phaeoacremonium minimum UCRPA7 | reverse complement strand
ACTGCTGCCCTGTTTCAATGTCATCCAATGTCCCAAAGGCGTCCTTATGCTGGACGATCAGACCATTGTTGTTGCGTTAGGCCCAATGCTTTGATATCGGCGCTGTCATGGCAGACACAGTGCGGCCTGCCGTGTACATCACTTGGAATTCGTGAGTCAACATTTGTTTACTGGCTAGAAGCCTTGGACAATAAACTAATGCTCGCAGACTGACCACATCGAGAGAAAAGAATCTCTTCGCAGCATACAAGTCTTACTCGCTGAACCTACGCTGGTTATCGCCCAGACTGTCATGCTATGTCCATCAGTGAAGCGCGACAGAACAGAGATGCGCGAGTCGCAATCTGGTCTCTGGGGAATCCTTAGGGTTTAATAAGGGTCGCGTTTGGCAGTTCCATGTTGCTAGGTGCCAAGAGTTCTGCTCGAGATTGCAAATGCTGATTTCGCTTACTTTCATTCGTGATGAGAGAATGCATTGTTTGCGCCTTATGTTGTGGGCGAGTGATCGCAAGCAAAAACATGTGGAGCTCAAGCTGACAGCATTGTCCTCGATTCAGTGGCTATACCGTGGACGTTGGTAGAATCCTTAGAAGTTAAGTGAAATGAAGGTTTTGCACCATGAGAAGACCGAAAGCTATAGTACTCTGTCAATAGTCACTTGCTCTTGTCACAGCTTCGGCAGGACTCTTTCGGCCAAACTTTTAAGAGCTTGTGTTTGTGGACGTGCTTCCGAATGCCTATTTCTAGATCTCGCGGCGTGGAATACGGGCGTCAGCTGGTCAGGTGTCACCTGCACCAAACACGAGCGATCGCCATTGCGAGGCCTGTCCTTACTGGCTAATCGTATTGCTGAGCAATCCTGCATCGGCAATATCGACATCACTAGGGGTAGATTGAGGCGCCTTTCAGATGCATATGCGGCACCATTGCGCCTCTCTGAACTGAACGCTCAGCGCCGTGGTGAATTGCATATAAGTCGTCACCATCGCCACAAATCATTCAACATGAAGTCAAACTCATCAGACACACATTCACATCAACTCTCATCAGAACCCTCGCTTAAACAGATTTTACCAGTTACATTACGTTTAAAAAGTATCTTTCAACTATAGAAAACATGATTTACCTACTTGTGGCGTTAGCGATCGCGGGCATATCTACTGCCTCGCCTGTTGCTCTTCGCTCAACATATCCGCCGACCTCTGTCTCACAAGGCTTCGTCCTTATAGCAAATGTGACTGATCTGTCCAAAAACTTTTCACCTTCCATCAATGGCTGGAAAGTCGAAGGTGTGCATATTGGGGCAGGTCTAGACACAGCAACCCTGAACGCCGATAGTGGTCGCGTGTTCTTTGAAAATGCCACTCTTGAGAACGGCCACTACATTGTCAACTCGAGCTTAATCACGGACGGTGGACTTTACCCGTACGGAATCTCACTCGTCCCCATCAGCTCAGACCTACCCGATTCGGACTATCTCGATTACGTTGGCATCAACATTGGCACGGGATCTCGAGAGGTTGGCATCCGCCCGTTCCCAGTCCCATATCCAGAGGTCTACACGACAGATAGGGGTACATTTGTCGTCTGCATTGAGCCGGATCCGACCTATGGCCGACCACCATTCCCAGTCCGCTTCGCCAAATCGCATTTTGATGGTGCGGACGAAATCCAGCCGATACCAGAGGGCTGCGTTCCTATCAATCTGCTTGCACAATGCGCAATATTGCCGCCCGTGCAAGATGGAGCAGCTTATGATCATGAAAATGCCCAGACTGTCCGGTGCTACGATGATGTCTCTGCGATAGATTGGACTCAATATGCCCAGTGGTGATGGAACTGATAAGAAGCATTGAAGGAATTTCGAAGCCTCTCGAGGAACAGACAGGTCTCGCACAATGCCATAATTCCAACACTTCAGAAGAAGGTCTTCTTACGAGAAACTTGAAGCACCCTTGGAGAAACACATGTACTTAAAACACCGTAATACATATAATGTCTAGCGTTAAATCAATTTTGAAGACTACCCGATGCGCCATGACTGCACAAGAATAGTTACAGTGATGATTGACAGAGAGGCATGGAATTTACGTCTTCAAATCGCTTTACACGAATTTTTAGAAATTGATCGTATTCAGGTAGTCCAGCCTCCCCTGCAGACACCTGTACCTCAGGTGATCCATGTGATCAATCACACCGATTAAGCTTCCACACGATAGCAGATTGCCTCGAGTTGGTAGAGATAATTAGAAGGGGAACAGCTTCGGATAGTTTCAGGCCCAGCGGGGTCTTCGGGGCGTCTTCTGGTGCCCAACCATGGTACCTATCTCGCGACCTATCTAGCACCCCATATACCAGACCTTCTAACCTTAGGTTTGAGCTGGAGGAGGGACGACGGTGTTGCTGAAAACCAGAAGGGCTGCCGCCTCTGAAAAACGCAAACCGCGCATCGGATTCCCACCTCTACATAAAAGAAGGAAAATAATCAACTACATGCACGCTGGCTCCACTGGCTACGCCTTCCATTACCCAAGAATTCTCCCTTTACGCACGTTACTATCCTTTGATTCATTCTTTCCTTTAAGTATCATGATGTTTGCGTTCCTACCATGAATCTGTCAGTGGTGCAAAGAACGAAGAGCTCCCGAGGCGCACAAGCGGGAAACTGAGAAGCTGCTCCCGCTCTTGCTTTCGCTTTCGCCTTCACTTCCACGAGACGAAAACGAAGATGGTGAAACAGGGCAGCAGTGCCTACTGCTGACCAACACCCTCTCAAGATATCACATAGCACACAC
>NW_006921312.1:0-96172 GCF_000392275.1 Phaeoacremonium minimum UCRPA7 | reverse complement strand
GGCAGGGGTAAGACCATGCTCCCCCAACTCAATGGAGGTCAAAATAAAGATCGACAGCTTCGATCCAAACTCCTCCTTGCCCTTCACAACCTTCAACGCACCGATATAGATCCACTTATAGTCGCACAGACATACAATAATCGCTTTTGTCCCCAACGCGGCTGCCAGTAGAGCTCCTACTGACTATTCTTGATTTTCTCGATGACGATATGATTACGATATTATGTCTCCGCCTGGCTTCGAGGAGATTCTGGGATCTTTTGAACACCATCTACCCCAGGGCGCTAAGATTTTCCATCCCTCATCCTTCAACTGAGCAGTTCAGTCGGCTCCTAAGGCAAGAGTGACGTTGCAAAAAGTGTAGGCATTGGAACGATACCCATGAGCTGGACTTCTGTATATTTCGGGACAAGATCCACGACTCCCATCCTCGTAGCATTAAACTCCACTGCAATGCATGTGACAGTCTACACAGCATTTGCCAATATGACTCCGCAAACCAGAGAGAATCAAAACGAGAGCGACGCTGCCTAGGCGTACAGACAATAATAAGACGAAGTGATACCCACAGCCAGCTATTATGCTGAGTTTCGGAGTGAGTGGCTGATTATTTGCAGCACTCAAATGGTGCACTCTAAAAGTTTCGACCATACTCCGTGGTCAATCGAGTCTGAAAGAAGTCAGCCTGAGGCCGGTATGGGAAAATGCAGGCTTCGAGGTCAATCCCCAAATTCTGCAATTCTATCCAGGACTCTGCGTCCCACTTCTGCTTTGCCTCAAAAAATCTGACTGTGTCCTCATCGCAGCAGAGCATCTGGAGAAATCTTGAGGTGTCAAGGCTGGCGGGGCGCTGGACAAGTACTTGAACAAGTTCTTTAAAGTGTTGATTCTCAGTCTTTCCAATACGCTCGGCGAAAGGATTTCGCTTGGCGTAAAGAATCAACTTCTTGCAGACACGAGGCCAATGCTTGAGCAAGTCCTCGTTGAGACTCGACTCCATTGACCGAAATTCAATAGTTCCTCTGGGCTCAGAAAGACTCAAGAAATTATAGGCCAGCCGCTCGAGCTGTCCTGGGGCTGGACGAAGCATTTGGATGAGGTCGAACAGGTTATCGGCTTTCCACAGCGCGGCAATTCTCATGGCCGTATCTGGTTTCTGGTCAAGTGTATCCTTAAGCCAATTCTTGTAAAACCCGTCATCCGGGTCATTTTGTTTGGGGACAAAGTCAACAAGCATAGAGTGCTTTGTTAGTGCCTGACAATACTCATTTAAGCCATTTCCTTCTCGGCGAGCGGGATGATAGAGAGGTTCTAGTAGGTCATCTGCAAGCCAAAGAATCGTAGCTAGCCGCTTGATGGCGAAGAGATTCTCTGGTAATTTATTCTCTAGACCCACATGGACATGTAGTCCACATGTTGAGTTAATTCGGACACGGATTTCATATCGAATAAAGCGAGCAATCTGACCAATGATAAACTCCGAGTGTGTAATATCATTCCAATCATGAGAGGTGAAAACTCGAGATGCAATTTCGACAGATACCCAGCCCGCATAGCCATCCTTACCTCTAAAGCCCTGTTCGTTAACACTGCAATCTTCTTTGAGATTCCATTTCTTGTTTTCTGAGTCTTTTGAACCGGGATATCCCATTATCATGATATCGGATGCCTGGTGTCCCTTTTCTCCGTAGACAAGCTCGATCTGACGGCGTATGGTTTTCAAGACCGCTTCAGATGGGCCACGACCGAAACTCTCTTCCTTATTAATTTGAATTACATTTTGGTCCTGGTTTGGATGTGGGTCTTGGCCACCCTTAATTATGTAAGGGACGTTGAACTCCAATTCAATTCCGAATGTGAGTTTAGGATTTGACCTGACAACATTTGCTGGTTGGATAGTGTAGATGGATTTGGTATCGGACGAGTCATCGCTCCAATCAAACGAGAAAGTCATTTTGAGATCTATGGTCGCGCTTTACTTATAGGGCCAGTGTCTATAATAAAAATAGAACTAGACTCAACTTTAGAAGCTGTACTTACATGATGTCGGAGTTTCTCACATAGAAAGAAGCGCATCTCTTATATTCTTGTTCAACATGCCGTAGAGTCACCACGGACGTCATCTTGATCTACTATGACCGTCGTCAAATCATACATAGCCTTTAACAACTCACATTTGAATACGTCAAGGACTGGTGAAGTGGCATGATCCATCCCTGTTAGTAACACCCAAATTTTGTTTGCACTCATTCAGTGATCAATTTAGATAGAAGAAGGATGTTGCGCTGTCACTTTGTTGTTCGAAGTTCTGGTCTTATCGAAGAAATTATTGACTACATAGCTTAGAGCAAACGCCAGCCACATCACCAAGCGCAACGATGATTCAGACACTCAAATAAGACAACAATTCCAAAGAGTCACGGGAATAGATATCCAGAGCATGTTATATATCATCCTGTGAAGCAATTTCGTGTACCAGCTTCTAGCAAGAAATGATAAGCTGCAGGATATCCCTTGGTCCGATATCGAGGAAGTGTTCATAGGGAGCCACCAAGCCCATCTTACTGCGAATAGAACGTCATCTACGAGTGATGAGGTTGGCCCTCAGCGCTGCTATTATCGGTAGGCTAGGGCAATGACACACGGGAGTACATACGCTGGCCACCCTTTGCATCCGCAATCGAACTCTAACTCAAACCCCAGCTCCACAAAATGATTGCCTAATATTGATTTGAGTATATCTAATTGCAGCGTCTTAAGAAGTCTGCAATCTTAGCATCGTAGAAGCCAAGGCGTTTCCGCAAGAGGCAGTGTCTGTGTTTGGCTTGCAGATGCTATATTACTTATTCGATATGAATTCTAATTTTGACGGCCATCTCTTGACTTACGTATTTTGTCAAGTTACCTATTATTCTAGTAGCTTGAAAAAAAAAAGGGGGCAATATTGAAAACTAGTAAAAATGATGGTTGAGAAGAGGATAGGGTAATGCGATGCCTTCGGGATATTATTGGTCGGTTGCTGGCGAGTACAAATACGTGGCTTCCAATAATATGACATATGCGTGTCTCTCCCAAAAGAAAGTAATCAGGCTGCAGATTTGACGAGATCATCTTTACGAATGCTTTTCCATCCTAGACCCCAGCAGGCAAAGAAGCTACACACTGCTGATGCAGCAGTGTAATAGAACACACCATTAACCGCGGATGAGTAAGCTCGTAGTACTCCCGCTAGTTTGTCAGAAGAGACAACGGTTCGAATTGCCGTCGCGCCAGCAGCAATTACAGCCGACTTGTCAACCCCAGGCGCATACTCTGGAACTTTGTTCTTCAATGTATTGCTAAAAATCGTTTGCGCGATGCTCAGAGATATCGCGCCACCGAACGTATGACCAACAATGAGAAACGCAGTGGCAATAGCGATCTGTGAGCGTGGCAGGAGAGCTTGAATAGCTATGATTGGCTGTTGAATGATTAACTGTGAGCTGAGGACGATGATGATTTTCTTCAAGCATGTATATCACCTGATGGTACAAGTGTATGGATAGGAGATGAGAAGTTACAGACCATCTGCATGATGAAACCACGACCTGCTCCAAGGATAACTTGATATCCAATCCACTGACCCGTTGACGTGTGAGGAGTGTAGGTAGAAATCAAACCGCTTCCAATGGCTGTCAGAACTGCACCAGCGACACTAAATGGAAGATAGTAGCCAAGTCTCTGTACTACGAATCTATTAATATTTCTTATCGGAATAGAAGTATGTGCAAGAGCAACATGTAGTGCATGCACTTACACATAGTCCCAGACAAGACGACAAATATAACCTGGCTGATAATTGTTGGAAGTAAATACACCCCACTCAGACTCGGAGACGCTTCTTTGACAGCTTGGAAGTAGATTGGAAGATAGTACGAAGCGCAGAATGAAGTAGAGACTGAAAAGAACATGACTAAAGAGCCACTCCAGAGGAAGCGTTGCTTGACTAACTGCAACGGAATCATCGCATTCTGGCCTTTTCTGTATTCCACGAACACGAAGACGAGGAAAGTTGCCGCGGAGCCACAGAATAAACCAATCACTTGTGAGCTTTTCCAAGAGTGCTGGTTGCCGCCAAATTGAAGAGCCAGAAGGAGTTGAATTGCTGCCCCCGCAAAGAAAACGAAGCCGACGACATCCAATTTCTGTCGTAGAGTCCGAAAGGCTGTGAGTCCCGTAGAGACTGGCCTGTTTTCGGGGACATGACAGAGGAGGAACAACAAAACTGCAACACCACCTATGGGAAGGTTTATATAGAAGCCTGGTGTAAGCACAATCAGCCAGAAGTTAGATTCAAGGTACTGCCGATCACCAATTGCTGAACAGACTTGGATTTTGGCAAAGGGCGTATGAACTCACACCATCGCCAGGTTGTATACTCTGTAAGAACACCTCCGATGACTGGTCCAAGAACCAAGCCAATCTGCGATACTATGAGCTGTTTAGAATATGCACATCATCATTTCCAACTCAGAAGGAAGTGTATGGGTCTTTACCTCCCATTCCAAATCCCATCAACGCTGACGAAACGCTTAGCCCCAGTCACAGGTATTGGGGTCATTTACGTACCAGCTCTCTTCTCCATTGGAACACAACCTGACATGATTATGAACATTCCATTTTGTAGTCCTGAGCCTCCGAGTCCTTGAACCGCACGACCAACAATAAGCATATTCGAGGAGTTAGCGAGGCCACAAAGTAAGGATCCGAGCTCGAAAACGGCAATAAAGGCAATGAAGGTCCACTACCAATAGAAGGCTTTGTGAGTGACTTTTTTTTATCGAATATGATTGCTGTGATACCTACCTTTGAGTTCAGATGTGTGTAGAATGTTCCCGCTAAAGGCTGGAAAGACGCGCTAAGAATTCCATTAGCACAGCTACTACGCTCATGCAACAAAGTTTGCAGCCGTACTTTGCAAGTTGATATGCCGCGCCGTACCAACTAACATCTAAAAGGGAATGGAATTCGCTGGTCAAGTGAGGTATTGCCTAGTGTGGTGAGTTGCAATTCGCGAACATGTGAGCAGGCAGTCACAACGCGCTTACCGTGGATACAATCGAAGAATCAAGCAACATAAGAAACCCAACTGTAGTCGTAGATACCACAAGGCTTATTAATCTGAAGCCTGTCAAGTATTCCGGTTCCCGTTTGATGGTTTCGTCCTTCGGTTTCTCCGTTGGGGAGATTTCAGTCGACCGACCGTCCTGATAGCTCTCCATATCGGTAGCTACGTCATGATTTTGGGCCATTTTTGTTCTTCCACTAAGTATCCGAATATATTAGATAGTTTTGCGTTGATAGTTGTTACAATGTTCTCCTTAAATTGAAAAGTCCGTTACGGATGTTATATATGAAATTCATATACGGCGTTTGGACCGGAGATTGACGATTGACCGACCTCCGGTCCCACAATGATATCCCCATCTTAGATTTTGATTTCTTCTAATCACTAAAACTTAATGGCTATCTACTCTCGCATCCATGAATTTAAGTTCATTGTAGCCAATCTATAGGAGCCAACAGATCGGTCAACCATATTTCTTCGGACGATGCCGCCGTAAGGTCCTCGAGCTGCATAGGCGACAGATCTTGTCCATTCCATGAAGTCTCGTGGCCTATCACTTGAGCGGCGAGTTTAGGCTCCCAATGACACTTGGCTGAGTCGATGACAGTCGATAACTTGATGAGAACATCTTCCGGACCATCACATATGATGCCCGCAATAACAGCGGCGTCCTTGAAGGTCTGGGCGATTTGCTGACAGATCCCAATTAGGTCAACCTTTTTAATGATTGCAGCATTATCCCAAGCTGGATCGTTGATTGACATGAGCTTGTATAGACAGTACAAACAGTGGGTCACCTGTAGTAGCATTGGAGTGGTGAAGCCAGTATAATGGCTTGGACTCAAGGTCAAGAAAACCTCGAAATAGGATTCGAGCGCGCTTAAGCAAATATATCGGCTTTCTAGTAGATCAAAATTTTGACGGTGAGCGAGAGTCTCGTTACTTGGTAGAGAGAAGTCGTAGATCGCCAGCTCTGTTGAATGGATATAACACAAAAGCAGTCCTAGGTACTGACATCAGTGACTTCTGGCGGATTACATAAACCTTTCACATGATATGAGATTGAACTTGCTCTTACCATTGCCACTTAAATTCGGTGGAATTAGTTGCCTTGTACTTTTAAGTTCTGTTCGTAATATCCTTGCGTACGAAGTCGGTGGTGCAACCCGTTCCATTGCGGCCGCCTGTAAACCCGCCTCCTGCCACGGAGACGATCGGACTTTCTCCACGATCAGTTGGACCCTGACTAGTGCCACAAGAGTCTTGTCGCCGGCATAAGTCTCAGATTCCTCCAGCTCGCCCAGACACTCAGTCATGTGCGAAGTCCAAGAAAGAGTGTCAATTCTCTTGAGATAACTCGACAGGCTAATGGATTGTCAGCCATGAATCAGTCACTGTACTTATGTTTCATACACAGAACTCATGAAAAAGCATGCGAGAACAGCACGCCGCTCCTCTATAGTTCTCTTATGGGGAACCCAACATCTATGGAACCTGTACTTTGACCTTTCATCCGGCCTATCTGGCGGCGCTTTATTGAGGCCGAGGTCAAACACCACGGAAATTGCGAGTTGCGTGAATAAGGTAAGAAACGGGCGGCGATTGACCTGTAGATTTCCCCTGTTGCGTTCAAGTTGTAAGAGACTTCGCCCATTGGATCGCGAGGTACAGGACCTACCATGCAAGGCAGACAAGTAGTCCGTGTAGTTGGTCTAGATTCCTCTCTAAATCTGCAACCATGCTCTTGCCCAGTATATTACGTATTTGAGAGTACAACTCACTTTGCTTTGATGTAGACTTCTCAGATACAGCAACTATGCAAAGCCAGAGAAATGGCCTGCCTGAAGAGAGATCGGTAACAGATGTTTGATCAGGAATGTGAATGAAAGGGAACTGTGGTAGTTTCAGGTCACAGAAGTCTCTGAAAATCTCATCTGGGTGGTCCGCGCCACATTCCAAGGAAGACGCCACCATCACTGTATCTCCAGGTTGCCGGCAGTCGCTTTTGGTATATTGTTCATCCCTTGTGGACAAGATGTCACCCTCGGCGACGTCGACAGGCTGACTGCGGCTAGATGTAAGTAATGATACCAATCCATCGATTTTCGCTTCCAATTGGTTTCTTGAGGTAGCCCCCTTTTTTGAAGTGCGTGTCCGCTGCATGGTCAGAGGGAGACAATCTTTACCGAGGCGACGACACCTGAAGTCGGTTAGCTTGAATATGGACCTATGCAAGACAGCCCTGGGACGACCTTTCGCATGCGCCACCTGCGTTCGGAATGACGCATCTGCATTTCAGTCGGGAACAATTCGCACACGCCGTTCCGTAGGCGGCATGTCCGGAGTTGCGCTTCATAATACCCTGTGATTCGACAATGATCAGGAGAGCACAAAAGAAAAAAACTCTTCAGAACCATGAACTGACAAAGGTTCGGGGCAGGAGATGGGAGGTCTGGCGCTTTTGAACACCGGTTCGTCCGGAGATCGGTCCCCAAGCATGGCGGGCGACACTAACTTATTTGAACGGGCACGGCATTGGCGACCCTCCGATCACCGGCTCAGCCGGAGAGTTGGGATCAACCTTGAGCCACATCGGCGTGACTAAAGTATAAGCATAGGTAGAGGCGAAGTGAGTGACAATTCAATCCGTGATAGAAAAAAGAATTGAGTTGGTATATTGCGATTGAATGAAGCATCCGAGCGTCTGCGAGTCTAAAGTTTGAAGATGTTTATTTGAGCTTTGTATTTACATTCGACCTCACCCATTCGTAGTATCTCTATCATCGTCTTCACTTGTCACACAGGTTATATCCAGAGATCCATCGTCAAGGTTTCTGCATTCGTACACTGGTGGCTCTCCACTTGGTACAGTGACAGTGATATTTTCGGCTACTATGTTGCTGCATCGCTAAATTCATCCCGCGCATGTCAGACCAGTTTTCCAAATAGCGAACATTAGTTATGTAATTTGACTCACGTCTGATGCACTGCAAACCAAGCTTCCAGCTCGCGGATCGTTCTTAGAAGATGTAACACCATACATGTTCTTGATCGTGATATCCTCAAGAGTTAAGTTTGCCTGAAATGAAGAAGTCGTCAATGTATCATTCCGAGAGGCTTTCAGACCGACGAAACTTACCGGATACTCCCTACAAAGTGTCTGGTTGCTCTGACCATAGCACTGCGTGATTGTGATGGCATTGTCGTTGTTGATATTGTGAAAGTTATCGTAAGTCACATTTCGCACGTGGCCAAGCCCACCACCACCATTGAGCAGCGTCTGAAAGGCAGTCTCAATGCCAGGCCAGACCTTGATGCGGGCGCCGTCACTTGCATTTGTCATCGAGATATTGTATATGTACAGATTTTCGACAATATCGGTCTAAAAATGGATCAATGGCTGGTGCTTGATAGCGATAGGGATTGTTGGTGTACGTACCTCGCCTTTATATTGGCCCAACGAACCAACACTGATTCCATGAGAACCGGTACAGTCAAGATTTTGAACCACGACATTGGTACTGTTGGGCTTAAAAGAGACGCAGTCTATTGGGCATGATATCAGTACTCTCATACATCAAAGCAAAGAGATAGAAGAGCTGGAATTGAAAATTGAAGGCGTATGAGACTCGTTCGGCTCACCATCAGTGTTTACTATGACCGAGTCCTGAATCACAACGCGATCCGAACGATACGTATCCCATCCGTCCGAGTTGGCCACCTTGATATCATTGATGCTCTAGAATCCATCAGACATATAGCTCTCCGCAGACAGAGTATGAATTAGTTGCATACTGCAGCTTTCAGCTCCATGTTGCTAACAAGTATATCGGAGCTGTTGGCAATGATATTGAACCACTAGCATGAATCAATTATTTATACGTCCCATATATGGAGATAGGTGCCGTGAGATTGGTCGGTTTCCGAATCTATTTATTTCAGGAATCTCAGTGTTAGGGACAACTCACGTGAGGGGGATTGCGCATGCGAAGATTTGACATAGTTGCCCCTTTCATTCCATCAAAGGCAAATAACATGGGTCGCAAAAACCGTAACAATTCATCATCAGCTTCAGTGCTAACTTTCTCCGCAGATCTTGATCTTACCGTCTTATTGGCTCTGCCTTCCTCCCAGAACAGCTGCCCGTGGCCATCTATAAGAGATTTCCCATTACTTAGATCGCCATAAATATTAACATCCTCGCCTCCCCACTTCCAGTACACGGACTGATTTTGAAAGGCGTATTTAAAGCTATGCTCGGCCCAATAGTAGACATCGTCATCGTTAAAGTGAATTTCTCCTGTGACGACCACGTCGATATGTTTCAAGAAAGTCAAATCCAGAGGCGAGCTAATTAGGTATGATTTGTCAAGCACAACTGTGCCGCCATCGTTACACCTTTGAAATGCCTTCAGAATGCGCGGCGCATCGTCACGCTTATGCGAGCAGTCAGGCTTAACGAAACAATATCGACCTTCATCGCGGGGCGGCGAGCATGGCAGGTCCTTCCCTGAATTGTAAGGGCTAGGCTCGAGATACGGACGTTTGGGGATATCTGGATCAGGAGTCGCGGTTGTTGACGAGAGAATGCCAGCGGCAACCGCCAAGCATGTTAGTCCTCTAAAGTGCATGATGGACAAATGTCACGGGCTTGTGTATGCAGATTCAGGCCCATTGGAAACAATGCAGCTGTCGATGCTGCTTATTTGAATAAGAATGTCTCATTAAAACAGTTATTTGCATCGGCACAACAACTCGACGAAGTCATGGGACACACTTCTGCTATTGTTGAGCTGTATGGCATTGTAATAGGTGGAATATTTGCGGGTACAAGAACTTGTCCAAGAATCGGTACAGGTCTTCGCGGCTGGGCAGCACTAATAAGCGACGTCAAACCTCTTTCAGCTATGAGAATGAAAATCTTTCTGGTATGTTCGGCTTCCCATATATTGAGTCTGGGGTAATCAAACAGCCAAGACTTGAAACTCCACCTGGGCAAGCTTAGCCTGCACTGAACGTGCGGGGAAGCCAACAGATTACCTAGAACGGCGGTGGATGATTATTTACTTCGAGAAAATGGTAGTGACAGGTTTACGCTGTTTCTTGGGGGCTCTAGATGATGATACGTATAATCTCGGTAGCATTGACCGACGTGACTTGTAGAGGTGATTCCCGGTGAAAAGAGTCAAAAAGAATGCTAGTCTTGGGCAAGCTTGCATAAGCCGGAAGAAATCAGCCTTGATAAAGGCCACTGAGTACGGTGATAAATCGTCCAAATTTCCCCATGAACGACGATATCTTGATGTTGGGGTGGATGCTAATACGCTGGTAGTTAGCTCGAGTGCTAAATGGTCAATGCTCTAGCTGTGGGCAACTTCCTCGCCCGGGCCGCCTACTCACTACCATGCTAGCAAGGCTTGAGACTTAGTGGCCAACGATGCTTTCCCATCGAGGTTCGTTCCCAATTACATCTTCTGTTATTCGTCTCTCACGAGCGAATTCTCTGCATTTCGAGTGTTCTATGAGCAAGTCTTCTTTGCAGCCCGTCAGCCATCATGTTAACTAAGTGCTTAGCCTCAGGATCCAGGAAGGATTCAACGGCCCGAAATTTTTACCGTGATTGCTTATCGTGGGCAGCAGCCATTCTTGGCTTGCGAACCTTGTTTCCGCACCCACAACAGTGATCGATCAAAGAGCTCAAATTTATCAAACAATGCAGCCTAAGATGTATACGAAAGCAATGGTCCCCTCTCGCAAACACGGTCCGCCGAGCGTGATCAATGCGGGCCTTGTGCGAACGGGCACTCTATCCATGGCGCGAGCCTACGATATACTCGATATTCGCGCCCACCATGGCTTCAATTTGCCCGAGATTCCTGATCACGGTGGTTGGGTCCAATGGGCTTTGTTGGAAAAGGCCGCCGAGAGCACCTGGCCGGAAGCGCCAGGAGCCCGTAAGCAGGTGCCACGGTTTACTAGGAATGACTGGGACAAGCTATTCGGCGAGTACGATGCCATTACGGACGTCGGATCATTCTTCGCCGACCAGTTGATTCAGGCGTACCCAGATGCGAAGGTTGTAATCGTGCAACGGGACTTCGATCAATGGTGGTCAAGCTTCAAAGGAGGAATAGTCGATGGGTTGTTCCATCCTGTGGGACAAGTATTATTTGCACCATTCTTAGCTCTGACTGGTTTGAGAGGCTCCAAGGCGATGCAGAAGATGATACTTGGGACATTCCATGCGCGGAACGCTGCGGAGATTGAGGCGCACGCCAGGGAAACGTATGATGCATACTACGAGAGGATCAGAACATTGGTGCCGTCGGAAAGGAGACTAGAGTTCCAATTAGGAGATGGCTGGGGTCCGTTATGTGACTTCCTTGGGAAAGATGTGCCTGACGTGCCGTTTCCCAGGGTTAATGACAAAGCTGAGCAACGGGCGAGGCAGATAGAAGAGGTGAAGGACATTGTCTGGACCGCTTATCGTGTCGCTCAGCCTTGGATCTTGGGGGCTGTAGGCGTGCTAGCTCTGGCCGTCTGGCTTCGGCTTATCAGGGCTTGATGTATTTCGGATGAATCGTAGCGTCTATTATGCGTGTTTATATAAGGGTATACCAAGGGAAAGGTCGGGTGTCAGACGCGTAGTTTCAACGGGCACAGAAAGCTTTCTATGCTTTTTCTCTTTAAAAATCGACGGAATCAGCTGCAGACTTATTGGCGAAGAAGACTCAAGTCGCTTAGAGTCCATTGATGCAATGATAATAATTCTTCAGTAACAATAATACGTAATGAACACGACGACCTCAGGTGATAGCATTCTAGTTTAAGCTGCTTTCTGATGAGTACCCAGTAACATACATTTCCTTCGACTGAACGCTCATCCTACCCTTGTAAGGATCGCGAGTGAATAGAATTATCCGTCGCCGCATTGGCAGCCTTAGCGTTCCAGCTTTCTGGTACAACCCTACAAGTGATAACTCAGGCATGAAACTTGACCAGTGTTGGACCATCATAACGGGATCTCGCAAGCAGGATCCAGTTGATGGTGGCCACCAATAAAGCACCTCCTACCACTACACAAGCATAATCTGTCGAGTGGAATACTTGTTAGCGAATGGGTGAGACTGTTAGGATAAGTCACTCACTCATTGTATTACTATCTGGGTTAGTCGCCGCAGGAAACTGAAAGAACGTCGTTGTTATAACGGTAAAGGCAACTGTAACAATGTTGCAAAACCATCCCAGCCATTGGGGCAGCCGGAACGACCTGGTGAGTGGTAGTACTGATTCCGAACGTCTGCGGTACAAGAGAAGCGCAGCTGGCACAGCCATGGTGATTTGCTGTAAGATAACCGCAACTCCGACAATGGAGTTGAAAGCTGATGCCGATTGTCAGTCTGATGTTCACACGAATCGACACAAGAAAGCCGCCACATATAATCCAACAAATCAAGGAAAGGTCTCACCTAAAGCCGAAAATAAGTAAAGAATCCCAATCAAGAAAATAACCGTGAAGTTCATCAGCAGCCCCCAGACAGGGACATTGAGTCCTGCATGTACTTGAGAGAGATAACGGCTGAAGAGAAAGGCACCGTCTCGGCCCAGGCTCAAGGTCATCATGGATGCAACTTGACAGCATGCAATACTCCCTATTGGTAGAAGTATAATGGTAACAACGGTGAACACGACCGGCACAGTAAGTGTTGATGTTGCCTGATGCCAGATCTCGAAAAGGGGAAACCCGGATGGTGTGGCCATTACACTATCGAAATCAGAGACACAATAGAGAACAGAGAGGACAAACGCCAGTGAGGTAACAAAAGAAATGACCAACGCAGTAATCACAGTTCTTGGGACTACTCGCGATGCGTTGTTCACTTCTTCCACGAGGTGAACAGCCCCATCAACAGGGCAGAATGCAACAACAGGGGCTGCTAGCGCTATGAGGAATTGCACTCCAGGTGCCCAGCCTGAAAAGTCGGAGTAGCTTGTCCATAATGTCTTGCTATCTTGTTTCGTCTTCTGCATGGTCAAGCTTGTGATCATGAACACCAAGAAGGCTGCTAAGCTTAGAATAACTAGAAGGAAGCAGTTGTCAGTGGCAGAACGTTTGATGAGAGAAATGATGGCAAGATGACTGACAGCCAAATGTATAAAAAGGAGAGATAATCTTCTTTCCAAACAGGTTGAAGAGAAGACTTAAGACATTGACGGCTTCATATAGAATGAAGCTTTGCCATGGCTTTGGCTCAAAGTCCGCGTGAGAATTGAATATCAAGGCGAATACACACAATGATATGGCTCCCATACTGGATGCAGACATCGCCAGCCATGAGAACCAGCTGATGAAGCCACAATAATAGCTCTTATCGGCCCAGGTCAGTTATTGCAGGTGTCAAATGCGGAACATAGCTTTTGATCTTACAGCGATGTTTTTGATGCTGTTCGGAGCCAGGATCGAAGTCCAATGGTACTGGCCGCCAGTGGTTGGGTATGCCGAGATGAGTTCCGCCAGAGTCAGGCCAATGCAAGCATAGATCAACGTGACAACAATCACACCCCAGATCGTGACCATGGGGCCATAGGCAAGTGAGATTGTGAGAGTGGCCGCCACGACAAGCCAGCTGTTGCTGACATTGAAACCAGCGGCCAGAATTCCTATCCACCCCAAATCCTTTTTCACTACACTATCGCTAGCATGGTGGACAAATTGGTGATTGTCACCTTCTCGTATGGAGTGGCCGTTACTGATGGAGCTACGATTTTCTGACAAGCAGGTAAGCTGAGTTGATGGATGGACTAGAAGCCTGGTCAAATTGACCCAGGATATGACATTGGGATAGGAGTTTACATACGAATGTTCGAATCGATCCCCATATCTTTGTCCTCAAATTTCGACTTCGTGTTGCCGCTTTCAACTGCAGCCATTCTGTTGTCAGATATGAAAGTTCAAGAATCAGCAGTATCTAAAATAGGGTGCAGAGTAACCTCCCTGACAGAGCATTGGTCCTCATGTTGACCGGCTACTCACAGCTCTCTGACTGCGATGATTTATGGTCAAAGGAACGCGGGCAGTTGATCTGAGTCCAGGCACTGTGGCGCTAATTGATAACGACTCGGCGCCAGTGGAGAACCCACCCCGGCCCACACGGATCCAGGAATCCACCGTGCCGGACAGCATATTCTACGGCGTATCTCGAGTCATGACCCGATTTGTTATCGTTAATTTTATCGTTCTGTATCAAACAGCTTAATTGATCTCCTAACTCTTTGATAACCCCCGTGAAAGCAAAACGACCTGGAGGAGTTAACATTGTCGCGGGAGAGGACCGATATAGCTGTTCTCGAATTTTCCTGAACCCACCTCGTGCTGCAGGCAGGTCTCTTGCACGTGTGAGTGCCGTCTACGACGAAGTGTTACGAAATTATTTGAATTGTAAAGCATGAAAATGACAACTGTGTGGGGACGATTTCGTGTGCAAGTCTAGAAAGAGAGATCGGTGGCCAGAAGACACGGCGATATGAAACAAGATTGTATATTTAGTCTATGTATGAATACAAGAACTTGTATAGCTTTTGGATGCGAGCTGACTTCAATCGAAGTGTGCATAGCGCCTTATGAATGCTTCTTATCGATGAAGTATTCCTCGTAGGATGATTTGTATCCCAAAACCCATCTTCCCCACCAAGAAATGACGACCATGAAGAGTCTGCTGGCCACAATCCCCAGCCATTTTGTTGGCATTGTCAATCCGAGTGGAGTGTCAGAGCTATCAAGGAAAACTAGCAATTGAATGAGACTTGGCTGTTGCCCTGCCTTTCTGCAGTCGTCCAAATAGCCGAAGAAGTTGCGGAAAAAGCGCTGCTCGTTATCATACTCCTCGGGAGTCAGATTGACGTCTAAGACCAAGGGTTCAGTGGTAGAGGCATTGTTGATAGTGTGGTATATCTTTTTCGGGATTACTGCTGTCTTCGGCGTTTCTGGACTCGTAGACGAGAGTGTTATCCATGGCTCTTTTTCTGAATCTTTGAACAAATGACACGTTCCGGACACAATGCGGAAATGTTCAGCTTGCTTTATATGATAGTGGAAAGGAGGCACCATGATTGACGGGCTGTCTGGGTTGAAAGGAGGATGAACATTCCTCAGCAGGTAATCCGAGCCAGCCTCCCTGAATTCTAATGATGATGCTCCATCTTCGTATATTATCGGATTGCTTTCAGCTCGATAAGTCCTTGGAGGAAGAGGCGCTCGCAGGAATGAGAACATTCTGATAGTTTCTAATAACGTGAATAGGCAGCACGGATATCAATGATAGAGGACGTGCCTGAACATGATACCATTTGAACAGGTCCAGCACTAGGACGCTACCGTTCAAATTGGGATCCTTGTGAGTCGGATAGCCATCACACCGATATGTGATCCTACCGGTGACAAGGACGACTGCTACATCTAAAAGCGAATCTAACTAAAACCTCATTAAAGTGGGGCGGATTCCGGGGCCCGGATTTCCTAGCGCCGGACACAGGCACCCAGCGAGATACGGAATAGCCTTGCGACATTAGAGCTTGAGGGTGTCTATCAACCCCAAGGTAGAGATAATGTGTGTGCACACACTTCACTGCGCTATATTGTGCAACAAAATGGTTCCAGAAGTCTCGTTCACCAGGACTTTTGGTCCCTGAGAGTAAGAAATTGGGTTAGCCAGCATGGGATCTTTTTGTTCCAGCGTCGCTCACCTAGGGTCAATTGTTTGTGGATGACATCACCGATCAGATAAACATCCACGAAATCGTTCAAGTCGTTGTTTTGACTGTTCTCTAGAGAAGTGAGATGACTAGGGTCAAGGACCCCGAAAGCAGCACGCACTGCTTTTTGTATCCTGAGCTTTGCTTCGATAACGCCCGCCAATGCGTGCGTTGGTTTTGAAGACCAGGCGAACCAATCCATTGTATCTTTTACCAATATCGATAGCTGCCCAGAGTTCTGTCTTCTTTCACGACGCCTCCATCTCAATTTCGCGGATGGTGATTTTTCCGATCCAATCAGTAACGATTTCAAAGTACCCTATCCAAGCTACTAGCAGCGTAGGTATGCTAGCGTAGAGATAAGGTGTGGGTCAGATAAGGAAAGCGCTCCAAGACCCCAACTTGACGTAAAATATCATCGAGACCGGGACATTGAGCCGTAAACTTTGATCTCGAAACATTGGCTTCCTTGACCAGGTCAGGCGTTGATGCTCACATGCCGTGCCACAATGGATTTTATCCAGCCACCTAGAATGTTGCCTGCTGTAAGTGACAACTTGGATCGATGTTCCCAGAGTGCTCAAAAACCTGAGCTAATTTCGACGTTCGTCATGACTAGTGCGACTTATGCTACGTGAAGAAAGCGAGTTTCTTTATCTCCCGAACATGTTGTGATTTGATCTGTTCTCGGCTAACTAATGCTGATGTTCAGACGCGGTGCGATAGAAGGAACCCTTGTAGTGGTTGCGCCACGGCTAATGTTGCCTGCCTCCGACACCGACCTAGACAGGTGTCTCAAAATCGAAATGGGTAAGAAAAGATATTTGCACACGATTTCAGACTCGACCAACACTTTCTAGAAACGACCGGCTTGATGCGGTGCTAGAACGTATGTCACGACTAGAAGAGACGCTTCGGCGTCCAACATCGAGTCCTCGAGCTGAATCCCCCAGGCAGCGGCGCTCAAGGGCCAATTCCTTGTCTGACGCTACTACTCAGTACTCCTCTACAGCACAAGAGAGAACGTTGGGGTTAGGTTCTGAAGCTGAACAGCCGTCAAACATTCAGCAGACTCGTAAGCGAGGAGTCGAGTCATTAGTTGAGAGTCATAACGATGGTGAACGGCATAAAAGGCCTTCGAACAGGGCCAACGAGGAGGGCCATAGTCCTCAAGATAAGGCTTTAGGATCTCTTGATTTGCAACGCTACCTGCGACTTGGGTCTCAAAAGAACCAGCGAATTGATGTCGAACGCCAAAGGGTTCTGGAATCAGCCATAACGTTGGCCAAACACGTCGCCATGACTGAATCCCCTGTTGAGCGGGAACGGCCGCATAAACCAAATTTCTACGAGAGCTCAATGTATCCAACTTCAGAGTTTCTCTACCTTTTGATGAGAGGTAGGTAACATAAAAATGCTTTGTCGCCTGCGGACAACTGACGCACGTATCAGAAAGTTCGAATAGCATTTCAGCAGCCTACTGCTTAACCCACTTCTCAAGCATACCTCTTTGCTTATTGGAACACATGGGGTTTGCCCTTATAGACTGTACTATTCACGGGCAGCGTCGGCTTCACTATCTCATTTGTGTCAATCATATCGCCTATGGTTTTCTAGGTGCACTTGACTCTACCCAGAGCCCATCAATGCGTCGACAGCTCCAGGCTTCGCGCCAAAGATACCGCGAAAACATTGTGAGCGCGTTAAATTGCCTTGAAACTGAGGTGCGAGCTGAGGTATCTTTGTTCTATGCGTTTCAGTCCAGCGTAAGACTTGTGAAAATGACCGGCAGATTACACACTCACTGCTAACATAGATTTTGGTTTAGGCTATGCTGATGCAAGATTTGGGCAACATGAGAAGCTGCTGGAAGATGAATTCGTTAGCATGTCGCGTTGCAGCGTCTTTGAAGGAAATGTCCATGGCTGATTTGGGGCTTACATCATCCGACGAAATAAGCGGATTGCGACTTGCATATATCAAATCGTACATCTTCGATACAGCTCTGTCAGCCAACATGTATCAACCAGCGTGTCTTACGACAATGGATATCGACCCATCAGTTCTGAATATAAAAGAACCAGGGCATGCAATGCTTAGTATCTTACTCTCATTTGCCGCTGTTCAGGAAGTTATAATCCAAGAAACGCGCAATTGTGTGTCACCTCATCAGATGTATCAAATGGACACGGCACGAGTAGGCAATCTAAGGCATGAGATGAAACAAATTCGTAGTCGGCTTAATGATGTGAGTGTTGCTCAGCTTCAGACGATGATTCTTGCTAACAGCATTAAGTCTCGAACTAGATCCGATTCGTCCAGTGATGAGTTCTTGCGATTCGAATGGCTGACAATCGACTTCATGTTCTTTTCCATGATGACAACCATCACAAGACTAAGCACAGCTACTGACGACGCAGAAGCACATTTCCAATGTCTTGAGAATGCCCGCAAATGTCTATTCACCCTGAGATCACTCCTAGACGCCATGTCGCGTGTCTCCAATCCGGATAGGTATCTCAGCTCGTTAGCTTGGTGAGTAAAACCCGTTATGATCGGATTGAAGTACACTTGACTAAATTAGGTCATTGATAGGGTAATTCCTCTTTTCCCTTTGCGACCGCTATATTTTGTCTTCAGTAACATTATCGAGACGTCCAACGCACTCGACCTCAAAATCTTGCAGGATGTGGCTCAGGGGTTGGAGGCCGCAGCCCAGTCTCATCATTCTATCGGGGAAGTTCGAAATCTTTGCAAAGCTATGATCGATCTATATACCGATTTCGCCGAGAAAATTATGTATTCCTCTGAATATCACCAACCTGAACCTAATGTTTCATCAAGTCTGAATCGGGGTCAGTCATCAAGCCACGCACAAAATAATTACCGATCCGATGAAGCAATATCAAGCAATTCAATAGCGCAGGGATCTTCTCAGGCCGCAATCAACGATCAAGTTTACCGTAATGGCTTAGAAGTCTTATCGGAAGCTGCTCGAGATACTATGCTTTGCACAGACTCATCGATGGAAGGCACCTTTTTTGACCAGCAAGTAGATTGGCAACTATTCTGCTCGCAGCCGCCTTTGGACTATTTCTAGACCATCATCTGTCTTGATTCAACAAGGTGTATATTCAAAGACCTGGCTATTGCCATTGTATGGCTATATCTTATGCCACCAAGGAGTGAGATGGACGACGGGAATATTTCATAGAGTACCAAAGCTCAGAATAGACTTGCCGACATTTTTGCCTTCGAGCAAATCAACCAGCCCTTGAGGTGCGTTATCTATCCCTTTTGTTTCGCTCATAATCACGCTAAAACTTCCATCAGATATCCACCGACCAACATTCTCCTGGAGCTTGGGGTGATAGGCTGCCATATTACTGTCGAAAACGCTCAGTCCCCGCCATGTCAATCGTTTCCCAATAACCTCTCCTGTATTGCGAATACCATATTGTTCTTTTGGTGGAATATTGTATTGTGATGCATAGCCACATGCAACTACAGGGTGCAAGACTGTGTCAGCGATCAGAGAAGAGACTGATTTTGGGAAATGTCTCACCAATTCTACCCCAGTCCTTCAATGAATAAATTGCTGCTTCGAGCTGTTCCCCTCCTACGTTGTCATAGTAAACTGTACAAGGCATCAGATAATCTGGAATTTAATTTCTGTGTGTCTCCGACTTACTGTCAATACCGTCAGGCGCAAGTCGCTTGAGCTGGCTGCGTATATCACCTTTGCGATAATTGAAGCCTCCGTCAAATTTGAAAACCTTGGTCAAAATTTGCAACTTCTCATCACTTCCAACACTGCCAATGACTTTGAGTCCTTCGCGCTTTGCAAGCTGTCCAACAAGTTGTCCAACTGCACCACTTGCTGCTGATATGAAAATTGTTTCGCCGCTTTTAGGCTGTCCAATCTCGTACAGGGCAGAATAAGCTGTCAATCCTGGCATACCCAGAGCTCCTAGGAAGAGCTTAAGATCCAGCTTGTACGGATTCTCGACCTTCGAAAAGTGAGTCGCAGGACCAGCTTCGATTGTCACGTACTCCTGAATAGGTGCCATGCCAATGACGTTGTCGCCTGCCTTAAAGTTGGCCACATCAGATCGTATGATTCTCAGAATTACAGCATTCGGGATGATACTCCCAACTGTCAATGGTTCGAACCCGTCCCTCGCATTCTCTGGAGCCACCATTCGGTGGCGGAGGTATGGATCAAATGATGCGTAGAGAACTTGGCCAGTGAAGCCACCAGTGGGAGGTGTTGCCCCAATATCAAAATTACTTGACGTGAGTCGTAGGTGTTCTCCCGCTACGGGAGCGAAAGAAGGGACCTTGGCAAACACAAGAGCTTTATTCTGCACCATTGCGTGATAGGTATTTTGAAGACACTCGATATAAGATTGTTGTTCATGAGGCCTTGAACAATACGTTCTGCATCGTCAACAAATAGTGTGAAGCTTGTCACTTACATCACTTCTAGCGGCTGTGTGCGGAGCCTCTCGGAGAATAGGAAATCGTTCCCGGACTCTCAACCCTCCGGCGGCAGGCTAATTTTCAAGAGCATGGTCAACCATGGGGGACTCTCCGAAGTCCGTACACGTGTAGTAATCTTCAACAGGTCTCTAATCAGGATAGCAGATAATTTCCATGAATTGGCAATCCTCAATTTAAGACGATAGGCGAAGTTTAGTGGTCGACTAAACAATATACTTTTTTTTTACCTAATGTTACTGGCTATATCAGCGTGATAGCTAATGATCCTTTTTCTTATTATACATTCCCAAGAGCCACCCGATACCTTGAAGCGTGTCTTCTGGGTATTTCTTGGAAACGGGATGCCTAGGGTAATTGGGGACGAACATGTGAGGGAGGCCTGAATAGACATCTATCTTCGTAGGAATTCCATGCTCTTCACGAAGTATTCGTTCATAGATCAAACCTTCGTCACGGAGCACGTCCAAACCACAAATTTGGAAGTAAGTTGGTGGCAACCCACGATGACCGCTGGGCCAATTAAGAGGACTCCATATGTACGACTTGAAATCATTCGGCGCGTATGCTTCAGTATACATATCCATAAATGCCTTGTTGAGAACAGGTGCAAGAGCGTTTTGTTCCCTGCTGCGATACAGAGGTTTATACCTGTCTGGCACTGCTTCTGGTGCTAAAAGCAAGGGTACATTCAAGTATAAGCCAGTGAGAGGTGGGCTGAGGGATGCATCTCGCGCAAGATGCGACAAAACAGCAGCAATATTGCCGCCAGCGGATGTTCCACCTAGAATAAAGGCCTTAGCTAGGTCGGCTCCCAAGCTACTCGCATTTTTTGAGATCTGCGATTTCGTCAATACCACGTTCATGAGACGGTGTACAGCAACACACCCATTGCAATGCGTCCCAGCAATCATCCGTGGCGGACGGAAATTGATGCTCGGGCGCCAGCCTATAGCTAAGGCTGAGAGCAACGCAATTATACGCCTGGACTGCCCTTATACAGTTTGGACCTTCCATCTCAGGAGATCCAAAACAGAATCCACCGCCATGTACAAGTACAAGCAACGGCTTGCTCTCAATTGCTTGTTTCGACGTCGAATGCCCCGCAGGTTTGTAAAGTAACGCTCGCATGGTGTTTCCATCTCGCCGTGGAATCCAAATTTCTTCTCTCAATACGGTCCCATCGGTCGCAGCCAGTGTCCGATCGGCTGCCGCTTTATACAGAGGAATCCATGAATTGCGCGTAGCTACAATGTTGGCAATGCTGGTATCTTTGGCAAAGAGTGGGTTCGGGTCATTTTGGATTAACTTCCTAGGCATTTAGCCCATCGACAGCTCGTTTCTGCCTCTAGATTTGTATCTGTACTCACCTTTTCAAGGTCAGGATCGATGATCCCAAACTCGGTCCATGTAGCTGGGTCGATCACAGAAGCATTCATGTCTGTGATTTCAATTGAATGTCCCGTGATGAGAGATGTTCAAGGTATAATCTTAACACTTTTCACAAGGAAATCTGGATGTGATTGCGAATGACACCCCAGGAGTCTCATGTAGTACCTTCGACTTGGGTTACATATATTAACAAGTTAGTTCTCAGTTAGCGGTGGGGTGGGTCACGGAAGCCGACCCATGGTCGGAGTCCGTTCCGGAAACACTTGTGGCTTACCCACTAACCAGGTTCACGAAGCCGTTGGGGTACCTACCCGCCTTCTTTTTGATATTAGTGAGTACGGAGCTTTTGGGGGTCTTCCATAGCACTAGACTAAAGGATACGGGAAGACTTAGCAGGGCAGGTAGCAAAAGTGCGTAATATCGCGCTTGAGCTGCAGTAGAGGTTACGATTATATTGTCAAGTCGGTATTTTGCCTTTTTATCATCCCTGTTTACTTTATCATTTTTGGAGTAGGCATCATCATGGAGAAACAAGGAGGTGCAAATGTTCCCCCTCCTTTACACCATCACTCAATCGGGAAGATTCAAGGTCGATATGGGAAAGGGGTGGTCCAATACTTGGGGATGAAATATGCAACGGTGAACGATCGATTTGCAGAAGCAACGATTATAGAATACAGTGGCAACGAGAATATTGTTGCAACTAAGCATGGGTAGCACATCACTCACAATGGTCTCAGAGTGGTCACTAACGTCGCTGTTTAGTCCGCCAGTCATTTCTCCTTCCAATTCCGCCGACATGGAAATGAGCTTCATTCAGCAGCATCTTCCCAAATTCGATACTCCTCCTATGTCGGACCTTGATGGTTTGAATCTGAACGTTACAGTCCCACTGTCGGGTGGGAGCAACATGCCGGTTCTGATCTACATTCATGGGGGTGGCTTCATTTTCGGCTCCAATTCGTATCCTCATTATGACCAAAGCAAAGTCGTCGAGCTCTCGGCCATGATGAATCAACGCATAGTTGCGGTGAATATAAAGTAAGTCAGCTGGGGTATGCGTGAACCTGGATAGCCTGTTTCTGACACTCCAAGTTACCGACTCGGGATCACTGGATTCATGACCTCAACTGAGCTTCGTGAAGCAGGGTATGTCTCTAACAGAGGCCTTCTCGATCAAATAGCTGCCCTGAAATGGGTCCAAAAGTATATATCGGGGTTTGGTGGAGATCCTAGCAAAATTACAGTCGTCGGACAAAGTGCAGGCGCAGGTAAATACCCAGCCATAGATTCAAAGTGAATAATGCTAACTTCAGTCGGGGACAAGCTTCAATCAACTTCCTCATGCACTCAAATGACCCTTTGTTCCAGCAGGCCATCCTTCTTGGCGGTTCATCTTTGATGATGCGACCAGCAAGTACCTCGAGCGCAGAGGAAACATACCAAGCAATTATCAGACACCTTGGTTTGGAGAATATGACAGTAGAGGCTCGCTTGAGGGCGTTGCTTACCATGCCAGTTGAGGCCTTTGTTTCTACGATCACGCCAACCATGGCCTCACTTGGGCCAGTCGTCGACAATGGTTTGATCCCAGCTATGCAAACCTTCGCTGATCTCGATAATGATGCAGTTGATTTGCCCGGAAAGCAATGGTGTCAGCGTGTTTTTGCAATCGAAAGCCAATTTGATGTCAGTCATGCATGATAACCAATTGACAATGTATCTAATCATATTCTAGGGATCTATATTTGCTTTGGTCAATCTTAACGCTCGAGAATCAGGCATTACACAACTCTTCAAAAACTTCACGATATCTAGCCTCGGACACAACGCCGGTGATCAATTCCTAGAGTATTACAAAATCAAGCCTGACGCTTCAGATGCCGAGACATTAGCTGCAGTCATCAACTATATCACGGACATCAGTTTCTTTGCTCCTGCAGTGAAATTAAGCCAACTCTGGCCTGGGAAGTATCACGTTGGTCTTTTCAACGAAAAAAACCCCTGGGATGGAATATACAAAGGTCGCGCGAGCCATCTCTTAGACACGGCATATTTGTGGGGTAATTATAACCCCAAATACACGCGGGAGAACTGGGCAGTTGGTAGAGCTATGGCTGAGGATGTCATCTCTTTCATTTCTGAGAGAGATAATCTACCCGTCTTTGATGAGAAAAAAAAGCTCGTCACTCTGTATGGCCCGAGTGACAAAGGTCGCTCAAGCGAGGTTACCAATTTGGACAATGAAATAACCGACAGAGACCTACGGTTCTTCGATCTGGCAAAGATGGTTGGCGGTTTGGATACTCTACTGGATATGATGGCTGCATTTCTGAAGGTCTGACAAACCAGTGAGGTCTGAACTGGTCCGCGTGCTCTCAGGCGAGGCACAAGTTAAGTATGTGCACATTTCCTCGTTTGTTGGACAACGGCCTATAGTCCGCCCAACCTCTATCAATGCCAAACTCCGCGCATCAACTTTATCTCTCATCTGCTTGGCCATGAAGTGCAAGTGATCTTTGTAGGATCATAGGTGATGGTATTATGATTGTAGGTAGGTGACAGTTAGGCTGTCACCACTACAGGAAGCTAAGGAAGGCTAATGACCACCTAATAACCAACAATCTTTTCTTTCAAATGAACATGGATAACGCAGGTTTGGTACAAAACAGATACTTGTTATTATGCTCCGCTAGGCCGTATATTTCCTTAGGTCTCCTCAAACACTTCTATGAATGCACTTAGCTAATTGTTGGTGTTCGAAGCTCCACAAATTCATTCCATGTTGGCCAAAGCATCTTCCAATAGTACGTCCAGATGCGAAAATGATTATACATGGGAGTTGCGCCTGCCGGAGTCTGCAAGCAACGTTAATCAGTCACAAAATTCAAGATTATGGGAAATTGAACGTGGATGCTTCCATACCTTGTGATATGTCGCGCAATGGTCTGATAAGAATGATGGTTTCCCACGATTCTCTCTAAGCCAATCATTGAAACGCATCTGAATTTCGGTTTTCGGATAGATGGCCCAAGGTGAGTTTTGTGATTTCTTCTTAATTTGTTCGATTAGTTTGCAGTGGTAATTCACTTGTATCTCCACAACTGTCGTGATATTAGACCAGTAATTAGTAGAGTTGGGTCCCAGCGTAAGGAGTAAGTTTGGGAAATCTGTGACTGCGACACCTAGTAAAGTGAGTAAAGGCAGGTCATACGATGATAAGGAAGCACATACTCCAATATGTTTCAGGGTAGTCTTTCCATGTCTGGGATAGATTGACGCCATTCCTACCATAAATCTGAAAATGGCCACCGGAGTCATTCATGTCGAAACCTGTCCCCCAGATCAACACATCAAATTCGCGTTCAACTTCGTCATCGTCAATTTCCGGTGCCTTCTCTACGTAAGAGCCAACTGGTTCTGCAGAAAGTTCTTTTTCTGTGAGAGCGTGAGGTAATTTGGAAATGATCCCCTTCCGAGTGATTCGGACGGGCTTTTCGGCTACCAACTCTACATTCGGCTGGTTGTACATGGAATACCAGTCATCGAGGAAGAGTACGCGCTTGCAGCCGAATTCGGTTGTGGGCTTGAGTTTTTCGCGAGTGATAGGATCTTTAACTTCTCTTTCGAGGAATTCAATGCAGGCATTGTGCATATCTTGATTTTTCTTTGTTCCGCTCATCCACATTGCCTTGGTGCGATCGAACTTTGGGTAATGGTCAGTTCAGGCATTGCATCAGAAATTTCAGCAGACTGTATTTGACAAAAGTATAACTTACGAATATGAACCACCACACATGATATATCCAAAGCACTGGATAACACCAGCGAAAGATTATTTTTTTCCATTGTGGAACCTGGTGATTATTTCTTGGCAGCACATGCCCAGAGCTCCGTTGATACATGTAGAGCTTGTCGACAATCGGTTGAATCTTCGGACCGACCTGTGCAGCGCTTGGTCCAGTACCAATAATAGCAACACGTTTACCAGTCAAATCATAATCTGTTCGCCAATCTGCCGTATGCCACTGTTCGCCGGTAAAGTTCTCTCGGCCGGGAATGTTGGCAAATTTTGGCCGGTGAAATCCACCGCCGTTGTCAAAGAGGACATTTGCGATCCATCTTGACTTTCGACCTGTGGCACGATCTTCCACTAATATCTCCCATAGAAGAGTCTCGTCGTTCCATCGAGCTTCATGCACATATGTGTTGAATCTGGTATTTTGATTGAGGCTGGACCGTTTCGCAAACTTAGCATAATATTGTTGGATTTCTTTGCCTTCCGAGAATTTCTTCGACCAATCTAGATTTTGTTCAATCAGAAATCAGAAGTATTAAGTATCCAAAATGGCATAGCTATACCAGGGTTTAGACAGCATCTCATAACATAGGCGTGACTGGGTATATCGCAAGCCGCACCAGGATATTTATTGCTTTCCCAGACACCACCAAAGTCCTCGTTCTTGTCGAATATAATGAATTCATCGTGCTGCAGCGTACCGGATGCAATGAGCCTATCGCCAAGTGAGACACCGCACATTCCTGCGCCAACAATGACACAAAAAATGCGGTGCGTATCATATTCTGTATGGTTCATTGTGGCCACACAAATGATACGTGATTGAGGTGATTTACTGCTAGGAATTTTGCTTTACAGTGATGACTGTTGGAAGCATTGCAACGCATATTATTTAGATGGCCTCACGCCAACATCATGATAATAGCCATAAGTGCGCGATCAAAGCACTACTATTGAAAATGGACAGACCATTTGCCATCGTTGTCCATAGTACGACAATTAGGGCGCCGAAGGCCCGCCTCCACCACTCTCCGTTCGCTACGAATGTGGATTTCGGTTTCGACGGGTCCCGAGGTCCGCTGCCAGGAAGAGACGCGGACTCTGGAATCCGGATGGCCGGGCTATTTTAGACTAAGCCAGGGTGGCTGAATAATTTGGTACTCGTAAGTCTATAGTGGCAGACAATTACGACTGACTAATTGAATCAAAGCCAGTTGAGTTCAAGAGATTCTGCGGTGTCTTCAAGGCTTGCCTTTCACTGCCAGAATTAAATTTGATGACTGCACCGAGATCTACTTGGAAAGGATGCACTACGATGCACATATCAGGATTCCAACAAGAAATGGTCCTTCAGATGCTGGATAAAGGAGACAGTCAATCACAGATTGTAGTAATGAGTTTTTATTACTCCATCGACTACAGATTGGCTATATGCCACAGACAAACAAGCTGCATGTCTGTGACTGGGGATTAAAGGCCATTACGCCACTCAAGTAATGGCTCCTATTGCCCCCAACGAAGTGAAAACAATTCAACATGCTATATACTAGTCCTACTCTTTATCAAGATCTCATAATCTGGATCAGGCGAGACCTAATACTTTGTCAGCTTACACCGGAACGCTAAGGCAGCTACAAGACTCACAATTGCTTCAAACTCTACACTCTTAGGCCTATCTTTTCCTGGTTGAAGCTGAAGGTCATAATTCAGAATGAGCTCTGCAAGAATCAGCTTGATGTTGAGATGGCCCAGATATCGTCCTGGGCAGGCATGTCTGCCATAACCAAAAGAAAGATCCGTCTTCGATACACTGACGTAGAGATGCTTGTTTTCCTCGCCTAGATTTTGTCTCTGTTTATAGAATCTGAGACCGTCAAATGTTTTGGGATTGTCGTAGTATTTTTCGTCTACGTGTATTGAACATGTGTTGGTTTCTAGCTTAGTTCCCCTGGGGATGAAAGTGCCATCTGGAAGAACGAGATCCGCTGTCGCTGCACGTTGAAAAGTGGCTATCACAAACTTATTAGTGATAAGTTGTGCATTTAGTAGGTGTTTCACTAACTTAGATCTGGAGCAGAAAGACGCTGACTCTCTTTGATAAAGCTGTCTAGTTTCTTCAGTGCCGAGATAGACTCTTTTGAAAAAGACTGGTCTGCATTTCGAGGGACTGATTCGATCTCGTCTCGCAATATGGGCAAATACTCCGGGTATGTAGCTAAGTCGTATATTGCTTGGGTAATGGAAGCAAATGTAGTGACAGTGCCAACAGCAACCAAAGTCATTTGATATAATAATTGCTTTTCAACGTCGTCAGCCAGGATGCTGTTCTTGCCTGAGCTCAGGTGGTCTAGCATAGAAGGCGGATCCTCCAAATCAGACCCCCTTTTATGCCTTTCGCGAATCGATAAAACCACCCTCTTTCGAGCAATCCGCCATTGGTCTTGAATTGCAGATCTTTCCGGAATAAATCGATAGACAAATGGTCGTAAGTATGGATGCCATTCTTTGAGCGCCCGGATGCAGTCGAACACGGATAAAACATAGCTTGTAGAAGCTGTGACCCATTCTTCGTCGAGACTTGCAGCAGTGCTTTGGAAGACCCGTGAATTATTGATACCGACCAATTTCAGAATCCTGTCATGAACGTTAAGACTTATCCAGTCTGCCTCTTAGATGTTAGTATCAACGTCCTAGTTGGCGGAGGAGAATGGATTGAATACAGACCCTTATGCACTCCTAGCAAGTTGGGCATGTGTTCTTGTACTATTTTATGCAATATTGGTGTAAATGAAGCTAATCTCGTCAGCATCTAGAGACAATCCACTGAACAAAAGTCACCCACGAAGAGATGGTGTCATGCCACCTCTTATGGCATGAATCACGTATTCTGGAGGTCCACCGAAGTACGTGTATTTCATTTGCATATCCTATGACGTTTGAGTCTTAATCCGCAAAATAGCTCGAGAAGTAGACATACATTGTCTATCGATGCTTTGAAGCTTAAATGAGGATGGTTTTTTAGATCGTCAAGATATTGCGGTGGCAGTACAACTTTCACTCCTAAAACTCTATTAGTTGCTGATTCTGCAACATAGAAATTGTTTACTTGCCGTCTCTTGTATCAATACCAAAAACCCGATCAGGAAACTCCAAAAGTTGTTAGTGCAAAGTGCCTCATTCGGTGAAGGATCGTACCTGGGCGTGTCCTTTAGCCATTACTTCTCTCGGTCGGTAGCAGTATGCTAATGCACGAGCCCTTGCACTCTGCATCTCATTCGCCAACAATATTGGAACGTTGAGCTTTCGTCGAAACTTCAAATGAGCCGCGAACATCATCAAAACTGAGCAGAGAATGCCAATATATGTCCATGTCGAAAAAAATCCTGTTGTATCGATCCATATTGCCATCACCTCGTTGAAGAGCCCTGGCCTACACCTCGCTGTTGCGTTCAATACCATGATACCCGGACATATGCTATGGCTGAAAGGTCAGTGTCGAAATTACGAGAAAAAGAATACCTCGTGATCGACTTCTTCAAGCACATCACGCTGAGCATTTTGATATTGTTGTCAATTCTCAGACGCGAGGTAGGCACTTTGCCCTTACACACAATAATGACGAACAATGTTTCCATTTTCCTTATCTCAATTAGCTCGTGGGTCTCCGGGATGGAGCCCGGGGTCCGCCGGGCCGGGGTATAAGGGCCCTAGCAGTCCTCCACCGACACCTTCGAGCATTGATGATAGGAGTAGATTACAAATCTAAACGTCACGTTCGATGGAAAGTTCCGATTTGGTTTGAACTAATGGTTTGCATTCGATTCGCGAAGTGTGCATATTTCACTCATCCATCCATTGTAATACACTTGAAAGTCCCAATCTCTGTTCTGTTTTAGCGCCGAGAGGGTTGGTTGTTGGACCCAGTCTCATCCCCCTTCAAATCGAAACCTACTCGCCAAAATCAATGGACAACTCTGACATTCATTATGCAAGCCACGTTACGGAGCCTTGAGGGTAGGACAGCTTTGATTTCCGGGTCCTCAACTGGCATAGGAGCAGCTATTGCAGTCGAACTGTCACAACGCGGTGCAAATATAGTCCTAAACTATCCATTTGAACATTTGGCAGAAGAGTGCAATGATGTTGGCTCGAGGTTAATGACTCCATGGATTGCGGTGTGCGCCGACCTGTCAACCGTTCAAGGGCCGGCACAGTTAGTTGGAGCTGCCGTAGCTCGCTTTGGCCATATCGATATACTTGTCAACAATGCTGCTGTAGTCCCACATGGAGCGACCTGGTCTGTAACAGCAGAGACGTGGGATAACACATTCAATCTCAACACACGAGGCACATTCCTCCTGACCCAGGCTGTCCTCCCTCATCTACGCCCATACAAAGCATCGACACCACCCTCGCTAGCAGGCGTGAAAAATGGATCCAGAATTATCTGTATTGGCTCTGGTACTAGTCGACAGCCTCAACCAGACTTACTAGTCTACTCGGCTACCAAGGGAGCATTGGACTCAATGATCAGGGTATGGGCAAAGGAACTACCACCTGTATATGGCTGTACAGTAAACGGCGTTGCACCTGGTCCTGTCAATACAGAAACATTCCAACGAGGGGCAGGAGGCGCGTTACAACAGATCATGGACGAATTCGATAAAGAGACCCCATGCGAAGGCTGCCTCGCCGAACCGGCTGATGTTGCATGGACTGTCGCCTGGCTCGCGGAAGATCGGTCAAAATGGGTCAATGGAGAGTATATCATGGTAAACGGTGGCCTTATGATGGTGTAATTTGATCTGAACTGAGAATCTGGGAACATGTCATTTTCATTATTACATGTAGATTATTGGACTCTGCATAAATAACGAACTCACTGCAGAGATTGAAGAAGATTCGAATGAAGCTCATGCTGATAGCGTTGTAAGTAAGCCTTTCTTGAAAGGCTTTCTCTGAAGGAATCATTCCCATGCTCTGGATGTGTCTTAACTATGCGTGATAAAAGTAACAGTAGAACTAGGCTGTGATTCTATGCAATGTAAGCAACGGTAATAAGATAGAGTAAACATGAACCCTGTTCGGATGTGCTCGGTGCGGCCGATTTTCGGTCCCGTGCTCGGTGTCCGTCTGCTCCGGCTCTATTCTCAGAGCATAAAATCCACTGGTACTTCTCATCACCCCCCGTGATTGACATTAATGTCTTGATTAGACTGATTCCACTGTATTTGATTACCTATACCGAGATTATGGCCATCATCGCAGTCGCTGGTGGTTTAGGAGACCTTGGTCGAACAATTGCAGAAGAAATTGCTAGAAACTCAAAGCATCAAGTGTATATTCTCACAAGACGAGTAGGTGCAGAATATCTAATATGGGAAAAAACGAACCTTGATGAGGATTATAGGTGGACCCATACTCTGTATCACGCCATACGCCAAAGGGTGTGCAGGCAGTCATTGAAGTTCAATACAACAAGCCTCAGTCAATCTGCAATACCTTACGCGATCTCAAGGTCGACACTGCGATCTCGGCCTTGAACCTTTTCTGGCCTGGGGCAGCTGCCGCTCAGATCAGTCTTATCCAGGCAGCGGCGCTCTCGGGCACAGTAACAAAGTTCATTCCTAGTGAATTTAATATTGACTACAATAGTCCTGAAGAGTGATGATTTCTGAAAGACAAACGTCTTCGAGGGAGTAGCTATGCTAATAGAATATGTAGGAAGATGCCGTACCCTCCAAGACAAGATCACTTACGCGCGGTTGAGGAATTGAAACGTCACCCAACGCTGACGTATACACTAATACGCAACGGCTTCTTTATGGATTACCTCGGGCTGCCATACACAGAAACAAACCTTCACCCCCTTTATTGTGTGTTGGACTTGCGGTCTGCCAAGGCAGTAATACCTGGCGATGGGACCCAGCCTGTTATTTTCACCCACTCACGAGACGTAGGCAGCTTTCTTGCTATGTTAGTCGATCTGCCAGCCAGTCAGTGGCCTCTGGAGTCTGCAATTGTAGGAGAAAGAGTTACATTAAACGAATTAGTCGATCTTGTGGAGAAGGTTACTGGTATGTTATGTTTACTGGCACCAGATGTCTTATTCTGTAATCATGATATAAGTATGCTCACTCACAAACCCGAAATTGTTCAGGCAGAAAATTCTCCAGAACCTACGACTCGATCCAAGACGTGAAGAATAATGTCACAACAGAATTACCGTCGAACATTTCTTGTTATGGTCATTTCCCTAATGGGAAGGATGACCTTGACACAATAATCTGCACGCAGATGGTGGGCATGGATGCCGGGGTTTTCGACATACAGGGAACAAAGCTACATCAACTGTTTCCCGACGTGGAAAGAACGCGACTTGAAAGATTTCTCGTAGGATGTTGGCAGAACAGGGGAAACGTAGAAATCTAAGCAAGGTTCAACAATGTTTGGACAGCGAGGGCTACAACTGATGTGCTGTGTAAGCCGAAATAAGAGCCGTTATTAGTAACAGGAGACGCCAAAGTAACAATGCAACGATGACACGATACATCCGCTACAGCAGCAGCCATTCCCAAATTAAGAAAATCTGTACAGTAAATGCTCGTCAGATAGCTCAGATGTCCAACAAATCCCTGTGTTGTTAAGGATGATGTATAGGTCCGCTATCTGCGCATGAACGTCTTTCTTGGTGCTGGGGAGTGGCCGTTCAAGTCAAAGGTTGCCGGCAACCAGCCCATGCCATCTACTACAATTGCCGAATGATCATACACACCGTTCCAATAGTTAGAAAAGGAGTTGGTTATGAAGCACAATGATCTACCGATGGTGGTATAGGTTGATACAACTTTGAAATAGGTTAGGTTAAGTCCATGAGAACTCTGTTGTTCTTGCATTTGTGCTGCAAGACAATGCGTACAATCCAGGATAGATTGACCTATAGACGAGATCCTATGTTCTTCAATACTTGTGAGACATACCTCTAGGCGTCATACATACACTTCAAGCCCATGTAAACTTGATGTTGATTTGCCCAAACCCGGGAAGTCATGTGTCTACTACAATTGTCTTATCTAGAAATGCGGAAACACATTTGTCCACTGGGGTGTCTGGTATGCCATCTCTGGTAGCTCCCTAATACTAATAAATGCCTCCACGACAATAAAAACGCGCGCCAATAACAAGCTGAATCCGCAGATGAAAACGACAATGCCGAGCCCGACACTCTCAAACCAATTCTTCTCGCCATCCATCCAATGCTCCCAGAAATCATTCAGCCGGGGATATCTTGTGACCACGAAGTTTAAGATCACCCATAATCCACCGCAGAAGCCAATGTAGGAGGACGATGCACGCCAAAACCATTTCTCGACACTGGTCGGAAAATGGTCATTCCATGCAGCAGCATGAATGCCACCATAACAAAAGTTCGCTAACCACAGCACCATGCCTACAATGAGGCCGTCAACATTTCGAAGAAGATCGTTTGAGGGCCAATTTTGAATGTGATCCGCTATTAGCTGTTCCGACTTGAGGTGGATGCATCTTTTTCCATCTACAGGATGCACTAACATCACGCGGTCTGTGAAGAGCCCATGATCATTCCCAAGAGCCTTCTTGATGAGGGACCATCGTGTCTCCTCTGTCTTAGAAGGCTCATCTTCGACAGCCCGTTGGTCCACGACGCGAGGTTTTCTCTCGAAGAACGCAGTCCCCTGTTCCTTTTCTCTCTTTGCCTGCAGCTCAACCGCACAAGAGGAGGGTGCCTGTTGAATAACTATGGATCGATCCATAATGAGATTTGTCCTTACTTGCTCTTCCTGCGTGACTAGAGAGCTCTTCATACCGACTCCCTGCTTCCCGAATGTATTTCGAGGCTGAATCAAGTTTGGAAAAGACGCTCGTAGGCATATTGTTTCGACTTCGGGAACCTTCGAGTAGAGACTGAGATGTGCGATCAAGGTCTTGACTATTGTCTGTGACTTCATCCTATCTGGACTAATGTATCCACTTGCCTCACTGCTGGAATACATAAGAGCAGCAAGTGCAGACTGATTTTCGTCGCGGATCACGATCGGTTCATTTGGAAGCAGAGGCTTGTTCCACCAGAAAACATACATCGCAAAGGCACATAGGCTATACCATATACATGAATAAGTATTAGTATATCAATAACCAATGGTCTCAGAAACTCAGATGTGTGCCACCGTATTCACTTCGAGTACAGTGACTGGAAGTTTGAAAGCAAGGCGCCCAATAACCTGTATAAGCATCCATGTGGCTTGCACAATTACGGTCGCTTTTGCCAGGTCGTTTGCTTTACTCTTGTCCTCAATTTCCTCTTTTTCGACATATGGAAGGCTTCCATATTTTGCCAGAAAGGCGATCCCTCGCCCTGTAATTGTAAGCCTTTGGGCTTTCTGTGATTCACTGTCCGGGACCCCAGAAATTGCTTTTTTCATTCCTTCAAGCTCGAAAGCAAAGCCGCCAGTGCATGCAAAGAAACTATGCGCCATAGTCCACTCGAGGCGACGCTTGCCCATACGAAAACTATTATCGTCATTTTTCAAGATGTCCTCGACTAATTTCTGTAAGATTTTGGCGGAGGACCACTGTCTCCAAGCAGTAAAAACAACAAGCTCGGGAGCGTAGATACCGGTGACGATCCACCGCGCATTCAGCCAGATTGTCCGAGCCTTCGTTTGATTCTGTGGTGGAACATTGAGGTGCAGAGCCGACCAAACACACAAGATCAAGGTTAAAACACAGGATATAATTAACGACGGAGTTCCTCGCCCGTTCGGATCATCGATGTAGCCTACAAAACGATTCGTCGTGGACGTTATCTGCTTGGCTGTAAGATTAGAGCTTGCCATATTCTCAGTAACGGCACCTAGAACCAATTCATGGGGAACAGGGAACTAGAATCGCAAACATTCCCAGTCGTACATAAAATCACAGTGTCAAGATTATGGCGATGCGGCAAGTCACATTAAATAAATCTAGCACATTGTCAGTTATAAATAAGCGAGTTTCAGCTTTATGTATGTTGGTTGCATGGTTATCCCGACGTCTCGCCTCGTTCGCTGGCGGCTGCGAACAATCCAAGTAGAGTTATGGCCGAGGCCCGTGTGTGGCCTGCCAAGACTGGATGTTAGTGGCCGTAGGTCATTTGGTGACATGCATCTTTGTATTGAGAGTTGAATGCGCAAAATGTGCTAGAGTATACCTAGATTGAATTGGTTACGATCAAGTTGGCCAGTGTGTTTGACAGCCACGGGCGCTTAAAACGCGGGGGTTCAGTGACAGATCTGTCACCCACCAAACTCGAATCACGTTCGAGCGTCATTTTTCAATTTGAAGCGGCGCATAGCGGTCGGAAGAGTTTATCTCGTCTCACCTTTGATTTTCTATTCATCGTAAAAATTGTGATTTTATCGTCTATTCGGATGGCACAAAAGGCTGTAAGCGGTGAGCCTCGAGACGGCACATTAACCTGGAAAGATATCTGTAGGCCTGAAAACACACCTGTGGCATCGCCATGCTAACCAAGACCTTTACGCACAGTACCCTGGCAGAAGTAAGTTGTTTGGTACGTGAGTGAGATAGCAATACTTACTAGAACAGAGACAACGAGTTCATCCTGACTGGCTATCGGTTAGTATTGCTACATTATTGGTTAGCGTTCACAGAAGAGCTGACGACGTCATTAGCATCGCATCGTTTTCATATATTAGGTCATTGCGCACAGTATTCAAAATTCATAATGAAACGAGTATACAGCTATTTGCCCCCAGACACTCTGTCACTTGGACACTAATCGTGTATAGCGAATATATGGTCTCACTTGCTTGGGGCTGTTTGGTTTCTCTTGATGTTCATTCAGTTCATACAGCTTGAGAAGTTAGCCCATTGGATCGAGTGGCAAGACGCCATAGCTGTGGGACTCTACTATATTTGTGTTGTCGTATGCTTTGTACTCTCGACGATTTTCCATGCCTTCTCGGATCACAGCCCCGGCATGCATAAATTTGGCAACGAGCTCGACCACCTTGGCATCGTGCTCGTGATGTGGGGAACTGGCATATCCGGCACACATTTTGCCTTTTACTGTCGTGAATCTCTTCGAAATACCTACTTTGTCTTGCTCACTGGTACAGCATTGGGTTGTGCAGTGTTTACATTGCGGCCGAAGTTCAGACAGCCTGCCTACAGAACGACTCGATTCTTAATGTACGTCTTTCTCGGGGCCAGTCTCTTTGCCCCGGTAGTACATGGACTCTGGAGTTTCGGGAAGAATCTCGAAGAGATGATGAACCTCTCATCTTTTCTTGGACTGGCAGTTATCAACTTCTCAGGTGCTGCCCTGTACGCAGCACGAATTCCTGAGCGCTGGTTTCCTGGTACATTTGATCTTGTTGGCCAAAGTCATAACTGGATGCATGTCTTGGTGTTCACCGGGGCCGTCGTCCGCTTGATTGGATTGCTGGATGTTGCAGAACATTGGCAGACTGATATAATTAGAGATGCTTTGTGTGCTGCTGATAAATGAGGCGAGACAATGACCATTTGTTAAGGCCGGATAGCTAGCTATTGTCCCTGCGCGGCTAGTAATGGGAGTATACGGCATACTCAATAGCAATCGGTCTGGAATTATTCAGGGTCCGACAGATTCTGTGCGTTTCGGCTTAAAACGTCTTGTTCTCGTTTCACATTCAACTCCATCCCCGAGTCCCCACTGTAATCATTGTTGTTTGGCCGATGCTCGATAGGTGACATTACCATCTCTGCTCCTTAGTAATGTCAAGAGAGGTTAGTGGTTTAATGGGAGGGGGGTTATCTTACTTCATTCTCACTCGTTTGACTCAACTATAATTACTTACAATACAAGGATGGCTACAATTCATTCCCAGTACGTCCTCTTATCCTGAGGGCTTCTTTTTGTGTGTGTGCTATGTGATATCTTGAGAAGGTATTGATCTACAGTAGACACTGCTGCCCTGTTTCAATGTTCAAAGAAAGAGTTGCTGTCTGAAAAGACGAATTGAATTGTAGTATTCTTCCACGACTTTCAAATGTCCGTTTCACAAGCAGTAGTCTCTGTCTCTGAAGGTCTATATGTTCTATAATTACTTAGTCAACCCCAATGTAGGAGTCGTGATATCGTACACATTCTGCTAAACAATACAAACTTGACCACATGTCTGATGTTAACATGATCGAGAGTGAGGCTATTACTGTGCAATAGTGTCTGCAGGCATGGGTTGGTTGGCGGCAATCATCGGCTTAGGGGGCCATTCGCCAGCGTCAAAGAGACATTCAAGCGTATGAACCCCAGATTGCACAAACTGCGTGACTTTTTCTTCATCACCGAAGTCACTTCTGAGTTGTGACGGTAGTGTCACCACAGCAGAGCAGTTTGGAGGAACCGTCAGCTGCATGTAGAACTTGCCATCGTCACTCAGTGTCCAGTTGCAAGCGACCAATCCATACGGCCCGTTGAAGTGCACATTAGCACTTGTTATATTGCCTCCAGGTACTGGGCGAACTCGAATGACGCGCCATCCGGGCTCAAGGAGTAAGATGCCGCCGACAGAGGCATGCAACTAATCGGCAACAGCTCCTAGAGCATAATGGTTGAAACTTGTCATGGTCCCTGGGTTGATTCGGCCATCGGGCATCATACTATCCCAGCGTTCCCAGATCGTAGCAGCACCCATGGCGACCACAGGGTAGAGCCAACTCGGACATGTGGTCTCGAGTAACACACGGTATGCCAATCGAGGACGCCTCACAGTAGTGAGTGCGTGCGTAATCACCGGCGTTCCTGCAAATCCTGTGCTTATATGGAATCGAGCTGTTCGAACAAAGCCTATCGAGGGCTTTGGCAGCGGTAAGTGATGCTCCAGCCACTTCGAGCTGCGCAAAGAGGCCAATCTCCTCGCCATATCTGAAGCGAATACCGCCGTTGAAGCCGAGTCGTCCAGCATACCAACCCTCGCCAACCTCAGCAGCAATAGTGTTCTTCTGTCCGGGCCGTAATAGGGATGTCACATCCAGTATTCGGTATACTAGTCGGTGCTTGTAGCTCTGCCATCCAGGTGCCATGCACTCGTCGGTTACGCGCTGCCTATTGATCCAAGCTTCGAAAATACCAAGTGCAGTTTTGTATAGTCGAGCGCTGAATCCTGAGACAATATCTGCTGGTAGGGTAAAGTCTTTGCGGAAACAAATCGGCTGCAATGGGCCATTTTGGCCGATGCGTGTGGCCGATGTAATAAAATGTGCTCGTAGATCAGCCGGGTCAAGAAGAGCAGCTTCAACAGTTGAGGCTGGTGACCAGGGGCTTGGACTTTTAGAATCGTATGAGCTATCGGTTTGGCTTTTGCCGTATACACGGATGCGGACGGTCGCTACCTCTCGGGATCGAAGACTGCGCGCTGGCCAAGGTACAAGAACAGATTGATCACTGGTCACCTGGAATATTTCACTTCTCCCGACAGTAGTAAACGTGATTCCCACATCATACGAGCTTTAAATCCATGCTGGCGCGGTGGTCTCAGAGGTCTAGAATTGCCATGATAATCGCGGCTGCCTTGTTTCAACCCCTAAACCGCTGCGGTGGTGCTGATGGCGGTATAATATAATTGGTCAGAAAAATTAGTGCTAAAGCGGCCCGCCCGGACCAAAGGGCGCCTGGACCACTCAGACTGCGTCTCGTGTCCGTCATCTTCGAGTGGTATTTGGTGCGCAGATGCACAATTCTAGCGATAGATATACTGAATGACGAAATGTGCTTCATCTAATGACCACACAGACATAAATAATATTGACTCAACCTTGAATATTTGCTCCTGTGGTGGGAGTGTCGGAAGATGCCCAGTGGGAAAGCGAGCCTTGCTGATGTCCACGACTCAGCCTCATTCCCGTCTTCACAGCCAGGGCACATCCGTCCAGCGTTTGATAATTTCGACACACATCAACCAACCATAAGTCGAAAAGCAACAGTCTGTCGAAAACCTCCACCTGGCTAGTTCCGAGAGCTGAGAAGCCGAATGACGCGAATGAAAGAGCAACCGTTATGTCCGATGGGTGTCCAGCAGATAAAGCACTAAGCCTCTTCAAGAAACCACTTTCTGATTGGGTAAAATGCACTTCAACTGCAAATGGCCTAGTGCTAGCCTTGAGTCGGGCGACAGACTAATCCACAACCTCTTCTGTTAAGTAGTGCTAATCCGGTTTAGGAAATCACCTCTCATTTGTTAAGAAACCGCATCGCCACTTGGTCTTCTTTTGTCGGGCATCGGTCTTCAAGCTTCATGTGTCCCCAAGTAGACGACAATCGATCCGGTTTTAACCAAAGTCCGCTACTCATGAAAGTTAATCAGTCAAGACCACGCATTGCTGTGGAAATATAAATAACAATGGAGCTCTCAAGCCAAGTGACGTTCAGTTCTTCATTTTATATGTTATCATATAAACTCTATTCTAGACTTTAACTCACAATTCACAAGCTATTGGATTTCCCTACTCTAAGTTACAACCTCACAAAATGGATTCTGTACTTACGCAACGTCGCAACCTCCCTCTCCTTGCCACAACTGAGAATGTCTCTGGCAAAACCTACACCGTGACAGGTGCCAATACTGGCTTGGGCTACGAGGCGGCCAAACACTTGGTTGAGCTTGGTGCTGCCAAAGTCATCATAGCTGTCAGGAATGTCAGCTCAGGCGAGACTGCCAAGTCTGAGATTGAAAAAGCAACGGGGAAATCGAATGTAGCCGATGTCTGGGCTCTAGACCTGGCAAGCTATGATTCCGTGAAGGCATTTGCCGAGAAGGCTGTCACTGAACTGGAACGCATTGATGCGTTAATCGAGAACGCTGGTGTTGCTGCTCACGTGAGGACTTATGTCGAGGGACATTGGATCGGCAACACTGTTAACGTAATGAGCACGTTACTCCTTGCCGTCTTGCTGCTGCCCAAGATGAGCGAGACTGCCAAGAAATTCAACACTCTGCCGCATCTTGTTATTGTCACAAGTGATCGTGCGTTTGACTGCGAGGCTGAGTGGAACAGCATCAAAGATGACCCACTAAAGAAGATGGATGATGAAGCGATTCCAACCGTTAAGGGGTACGTATGGCTGGCATGCCATTCTCTTAAATCATGTGTAATCTCACTAATACCCATCTTGCAGTTATCCCCTTTCTAAGCTACTAGAGGTTCTAGCTGTTCGCCATCTAGCAACCCTAGTTCCCGTATCTCGCACGGGAGTTGTGCTAAATCTAGTATCCCCCGGTCTCTGCAAAACTAGCCTCAGTCGCAATGCTCCGGCAGCCTTCCGGGAGCGGCTTGTGGATATGCAAGAGAAGTACGGGCGAACTGCTGAAGACGGTAGCCGGACTCTGCTACATGCCGCTGTCGCAGGTAAAGAGAGCCACGGCTGCTCTCTTGACTCCTGTGAAATTAGCGAGTAAGTCGGCTTTCTCTACCGCCTTGTTGAGTCGCTGTGCTAACATGTTTGTGATTCAAGGGACAGAGTTCCTAGCTGGATTACCAGTGAGTATGCCAAGAAGGAGCAAAAAGACTTTTGGGAAGCAATTGCACAGGAGTTGGAGATTGCCAAGCCTGGTTGCGTGAAGGCCATCCTTTGAGATTGTTCACAGAGTCTTGCAACATTCAAATCGTCCCTTGCTAGTGTTATAGGCAATTAAGATTAGCTGAGTGCCTACAGCCTGCTGCCATCTTCAAGTGATATATCATGATCGGTCGAAACCGCTTCCCAACACTGTATCTGAAAATGATATAGAAAACGGGCACCATCTAGAACACCACAAATATTCTTTATCTCCGTCAACCCAAACTTATCTATGATGCTCTGCGCTTTTGACACTCGTGTCCCGAATCGCTGAATTTGCAGTCATAGCAAGAACATGACGAGATTCCCACAAAGGTAGACCTAGGCAAATGATAGCGCTACTTCAGATCCAGATGAAGCAATGACGGCGTACGCCTTGAAGAAGCCAAGACTGAAGGTATACCCAGTGCCATACAGGGTGAAAGGCAGAATGATCAAGAAACACCGACGGCAAGCACTGACCAAGCAAGAGTTCTTTGGGAGCGAATTTGTTGAGGGGTGAGTGCTGAAACTGGCACGACCGGCTCTCTCTTGCGAGCGAAATGTGACGTGATGGCGTCATCTGCAGACTCCTCGATATTGTAAGGTCTGGAAGTGTCTTGCTGAAGCTTCTCTGGGTCATTCTCCTCCTTGTCAAGCTCTTTGGCATTGGTGTTCTCATCTTCACAAGCAACGCCGTCGATGGTAAAAGGCTTCTTATCTGGAAATATTAGAGAGAGCAATACAACGGTAAAAGCCCGACACCAAGCGCCACAGCGTCGCCTGCAAGCGAATTGTAGGAGTCCCCGAGGCTGGTTACGGTTATTACGCCAGACCGAGCTTTTGTTGTTACTATCTAAGTGATAAGACCACTACAAAGCGCCAAGATTGGACTCCATCGAGCAGCAAGCGTGCTTGTGCCGTCCCAGAGCACTATGGAGGCCATCGGAAATGAGCCGCCCCCCATAAGGCAGCCGAAAATCTTCACGAGAAAACCCAACGAGATACCAACTGCGTGGAATATGCAGCATATAGCAGCGAGGGCTGCACCATATACTACGAGAACGGTCATTAGTGCTGCAGATGCATATAAGGCTGAGAATATCACTTACGGAAGAGACCAGCGATGGAGGCCAACAATAATGTTTTTGTTTCAGCTTTCGGGTTCCAGTATGTCTGGTAAATATCGAATGTCAGGAGCGAGCTGGCGGCAATACTCTCAGCAGATGTTGATGAAGTGACAGCCATGGATAGGAGGACAATTATCAGAGCAGCACTATGTTTGCCTAACAAGGCTTTAGCCGCTGCCGGGGCGGCCAACTCATCACTGACTTGTTGAAGGAAGAAGACCATAAGTGTTTTGTATCCGGATTATAACCTATGTAAAGCCTAACTCGCGGCCATCTCGGAGGCAAGACGCTGCGTTTATGTAATTGGTCGTATAATGACATGTACTCTCCGCTGTGACTGTTCCTTACCGGTTATACCTTAGTAATCACCGTTTGATACCACCCGCCCGGCAATGGCAGCGTGGTTTGTTGTTAGATGTTGATTACCTAGTCCCTTGGCATTAATGACATACAAGTTGTACCAACAGTAGTGAGCACTTCGTTCCATGTTTAAAAGATATAGATCTGTACAAGCGGCAGGAGGCAGTGGACACGAGACACGACAGCTGTTTTGTTTGAAAATCCTTGCGATAACGCCGGTTCTATACATAGGAGTAGTATTGTACATGGATGCATGCAATATGTCCCGCCCGATCTTGTCCGATTACACCTGACCCGTGAGTAAGTAGTTACAGTCATTTCACCGCTTCCCTAGTTGCCACCGATAGATCATGTCTTGGATCTCATCCCATGCAAGCTGTCTCGTGGAGACACCGGCTGCTTGGGCTTCCTGCAAGACAACCGTCGGTGCGCCACTACCTTTTCCGGGGTTGTCCACCATTCCGCTTACAACCATCTTCGCCACGCGGCGCAAGTCCGCCACGGTCAGGTCGTTGATCTTACGAGTCATCTCATGCACCGGCACCTTGCGGCCGTGGACTTGCACTTGCCTGCCGAGATCCTCTAGTTCGACCATTCGGCTCTCGAGGTTCATTAGCAGGCTCGAGCGAAGCTGGTTCTTTGCGCGGTTGACCTCGACCTCGCCCAGGGCCGAGAAGCCCGTGTCAAGAGTCAAGGCGCGGAGCTCACGACACATGACATCGAGCATCCTGGCAGTCCGCCCGGGATAGCACGAGGCTGAAATGCCGAACAATCCGGAATCAGTGTATGAGTGGTTGAATGCGATACAGGATTCAACCCAGCCGTGCTGATTGAGCACGTTGGTGTAGAGTCGTGAATACATGCCCTTACCAGGACCGCCGGCAGAAAATGAGCCGCCGCCGCCCAGTAGTGTTTGCAGTGTCGCGAGGGCGTAAATATCCTCAGAAGAGATAGGTAAGCCTTCGAATGCTAAATGGATATGGGTGAAAGTGGGCAGATTCGGGTTTAGTGGTGGTGGCTGAGGAGGAAGCGATAGGAAGCCTCCGGTGTAGTGAGCAGGGCGATAGAGATCATCGTCGGAGATTGAGATGGGATTCGTATTTAGAACAGAGGCATTGTTTGGTGCTGAAGTAGAGAGGTTCTTGAAGAAGGGTATCTTGGATAATAGTTTAGAAGGCTGTTGTGGAGGTGTAGAGGTGGAAGATGATGCTTGCGAGGATGCATCAGAACTCTCGGAGATCTGTGAGTCTATCGACGTCTCTGAACCAGTTCGGGACAGGGCCTGTGTTTCAGCACCTTTCATGTCACCGAAATGCTGCTCGGTCAGCTTCACAGCCTCGGCGTGAGGGATTCCTGCGTAAGCGACTACTATCCTCTCTGGCCGGAAGAAAGCATCTCTGTATGCCGTAATGACATTTTTGTCGATAGCTCCCAGGCGTTCTTGAGGGCATAATAACGGGTTGCCAAGCGTGTTGTCCTTGAATGCAGCCATGTGAACAAGTTCTGGTAGGATGAGTTCGGGCTTGGACCAAATCTCCTTGATCTCGTATTCTGCGGTCTCCAGCTGTTGTAGAATCTCGTCTTCTGTGAGTTGTGGGTCTCGAATCGTCTCGGCCAGCAGGCCGACGGTAGTGGGGATCGCAGCATTGAAGGTAGCCGCCTGGTACATCATGGATTCTCTTGACGAAGCACATTGTATGTTTCCGCCAAGACCCTCCACAGTCTCTAGAATCTCGTCCGCTGAATGCTTGGACGTTGACTTGAAAGCCAATCGGTCCATAATGTGGCTTGCGCCACGCAGATATTCGTTCTCATATCGCGAGCCTGCATCGATATAGACACCTACGCCGGAGAAAGCATCGGGAAGATCTTCGGACGCCACACGGATACCGTTCGACAGAGTCGTGATATTATCGCGTTCGGTTGGCTCCTTGGCTGGTGTTAGTTCATTCTCCTCGAGAGTCGCAGGCGTCAAATGACAGAACTTACTCGAGGTGATGGGTTTACGACACTGGCGAACGACCGCCTTGTGTGCAGGAATTGGGGCAGCGGACGATTCTTACCCAGTCTCAGGGAGGGGCGAGCCTGGGCTGCGAACCGAGAAGAGCAAGAGCGCAGCATGGTGCTGTGTTGGGCTCACGCAACGCTGTAAATCTCGTTGTCGTGGTGTAGAGTTGGGTGTCGCGACTTTTGCAGCTTCTTCTGAAAATGACGATTTGCCTGCCGCCACAGGCCCTGGGCACAACTCAGGGCCGTCGGATCGGAGCGCCCATTTTAGAGCATATCTAATCAGTCCCCACAATAAGAGGACACTCTACCTTGTAAAGCGCATAATTGTTGTTATAAAAGTATTATTCTTATATCCCATTTCAATGCACTTACCTCATATAGTAAGGCCCTCAGCGTGATGGAGGTTGCTTGGTGAAAATGGTCCACATATTCACATCAAGAGTCTCGAGTTCTCCAGGTGAACATAGCATATAGATACTTTCAATATGAATAGTCATCGAGTTTTGGGGTCCAATGATATGTATAAAATATAATCAGGTGCAAAGTATATATCTCGAGGTAGTGTCTGGCTAAAGTCAATCACCTCATTCTCACATGGCAGCAAATCATGAATTCCCAATGATTTATGCGAGAGTCAATGAGCGGCCGACCTATATACAATTCACGACTTTACATCTAGGCTCTTTCCACCTTAATGCATACTGGTATCTTGATGCACCAGTGTCCATCATGCAAAATCAAAACGCCAGAATGCTTGCATGCATATAATTTGATATTCAGAAGTCCGTTTTGTTACTCCGATGCATCAGACACCCGCCTTCGCCTGGCTACCTTCTTCTTTACTGGAGTAGTCTTTATGACACTTCCCACATGAGAGCCTTGTTTGCTGTGTATCTGTTTCTGTTTCAATTTTGGCTTTGGCTTTGATTTTGGCTTTGTTCTTGGCTTTGGTAGATGCTCTTCTCCCTCCTCTTCATCGTCTTCGTCATCCACCTCATCATCATCATCGTACTCTTCATCATAGCTCTTGGTTGAAGTCGCTGCCTCCCACAAGCTCATCAGATACATCACACATTGTACAAATACTCGCACAAAGGCAACCTCAAAGGCTTTTGCCATCGCCTCCTGGTCGTTGAGCTTATTTGAGTTTGTTACTTTTTGTTGTTTCTTGTTCTTGATCTGCACCGCCCGTTCTGGCTCCGATTCCGCTTCCTGTTCTTCCTCCTCTTGATCTCCTTCTCCAACATGGCTGTTGACCAGTGTTGTGGCAGACGTGAACTCGGATATCTCAGACACGTCTTCACGAACTATATCTCGTCTGACGGGTGGCTGCCGGCGAATCGGCATACTGAAGAAGTCACCAACTCTTGCAAGGTTGTCGAGTGTTGGCTCAGTGCGATCGGCCGACAATGACCTATCTTCCAGCAACCCTATCGGTTCGCCGTCTTCGATTTGAATCTGTGGTGGTGGGTTTGATGCCAGCATACCTCCAGGTGCAGCCGATGAACCGACGGTAGCGGGGTTATTTGAGGCGGCGGGCTCGTAGGGCAGCTGCTGAAATGTTGCTTGCTGAGAAGCAGGCATTTCCAGAGGGACCGAGTTGCGGTTCTCCAGCTCCATCGCTCTTTCCAAGCCTTTGGCTAGTTCATCTAGAGGTCGCCGCCTTCCGTAGAAGGCACCAACCAGCGTGGAGGATATGTCCTGCTCCTTCCGAGGCCGTGGCCCAAATTTTTTCTTCACTTTATCTTTCAACCTGCTGCCAATCTTCTCCAATTCTCCATCAATTTGAACTTTCATCAGAAAAGGTTGGCCGCTGTTCTCAAAGGCAAATGCCGTGTGGACCTTGTTCGCATGGTCCGGGTGCTTCTCGAGGTCATTTTCAGTCATGTCCCACTTCAGCCTTCGATATGCCCAGCTGGGGCCAGTCGGGCCAGGGTGCAAGCTGCCCTGAAATGTCCACTTGCTGGTATGCACAAACGACTTATTGAAGTTTACTCCAAGACCTCCGCCTCCATTTCCGAGCACGTTCGCTTCTGGCGTCAGATTGATTGTTCTCTGCTTATGCGCCATCTTCGTCGGCCCACCGAATTGTTTGGGGCCATACCATTCGGTGATCTGGACGGGACGGCCCGAGTCCAGAAGTGCTGGATCGCGGTAGTGATCCAAGGCGACATCATCGTCGTCCAAAGTCACCTGGATTGTTGCGGACGTAAGCTTGTGGCCTACCGGCTGGGTGAAGTTGAGATCCATATAGAGGATCCCCGCGGGGTTCTCGTCCTGGCCCAGGGTGCCCCATTGAGAGCGCCTGAAGAGGAACTTGATGTCGACAGTCACCTTGCCGATTGTTTCGTTTGCGATGGAAACGGCAGTCGAGGATGCATGGTCGAAACGCTTGAAGTCGTAACGTCCAGCTCTTCGATCCCACTTTCCGCTCTGTAAGACGGGGGTTGTCGCCGTAGTTGTCGCCATGACGCTCACAAACAGCTGCTGCTACAGGACTTAAACGCCCAGAGCTCTGCGGCGAAACGTCTTGAAGTTATTGAGTAGACCGACGGCAACAACGATGAACAAGGTGTGGATTAGAAATTATGGTCGTCAGAGGAGGGCTGTGAAGCTGCGCAGACCTGCGATCTCGTGCATGGCATGGGGGCTGCACCGCCCCCAAACTTGGGCCAGCCGCTCGCTCTATGATGCATCCTGCCGATCAGCTTCGCCAATCAGACCGATCGCGCCCCCAAAGCTGAGGCGCTGTTGCGCCATCACCAACCCCCTCAAGCCCCTCCTTGCCTTAATTTGGTACTACACGAGGGTAGCTCCACAAAGGCTTGCATGCGCTTGCAAGGTAGCCGAAGGAACAATGCCTCAGAACTGGACTCGAGCTCCTCGAGCCGTCCCGAGGGTGACGGCGCAAAGCCAAGCTCTTTAATCTTTTAACATGCGCTCGAGTCTGTCTCTCTGTAGGATGCCTCACCTAGCATAGTTTTGGTTTACAGTCGCTTCTTGGTTTCCCTGATATGCTCGATGGCGCATCGAATTAGACGTGAAGCCGATAGCTCTTCAAAGGACCAGAGAGCATCCGGCTCCACGATCGACATCGGGCGCGGCTCTGGGGACCGTTATTACGAAGAGGATGTCTACTATGACAGGGCGCCGCCGCCAAGGCCTATCCGGCGGCGCTCATCGTCGTTCAGGAATGATCGAGACCGAGACCTAGATCGATGGGACCGCATCGACCGCGAGCGGCGCCGGGACTATGAGCGGCGCCGTGAGCTTGACCGCGAGCGCGACCGATACGCCGATTACTACTCTAGCGACGACGAGATCGACATCCGAGTGAGAAGACGTTCGGATGAGCCATATCGTCGGGACCGCGCACACATGGGTAATCGACAACGAGGAGATTACTATGACGATCAGCTTCAATCCCGTCGTCAGCCCGCCTTTCTCAGAGATCCGCCACCCGAACCAGATGGACCTATTGTAGTCAGGCAAAGACCACCTTCTAATGTGCCGGATGACTGGCGAAATACTTCTGCACCATTAGTCCGCCATAATGGGGGTCGAATGGGGGGACCTCCTCCATCAAAAGGACCTCCGATAGACATACCGCCTCCTAGGCCTAGGAGCCCGGAGGTTATCATTCATCGTAGGCGCTCAAGCTCTGTTCATGATGAGCATGTGCCAGGCCTCTTCCAGACCCTATACGATGTTGGAGACCCGCAAGATGTCACAGTTCATCTCGAGCTTCCGATCGCCGATAACTTTGACGATGAGTTGGAAGATTTTGCTCAGCTGAAGAGAATGGGACATTTCAAAGCCGCCAAGGACTACTTCAAAGAGCATCTTGAGTCCCATCTCAGCCATCCCTACGTGTTTGTTCAGTACGCCGAGATGCTACTGGAGATGGGTGATTATAATACCTTTGACTCGCTGAATCCCGAAACTATCTTTGGTCCTGAGATAACCCCTCCAGACATCAATGGAGCTCCGCCCCGACGACGGGTGCCTATATCCCGTCGCCGGAGACCACGATCAGGATCCTGGTCAAGCTCTAGTACAATTACTCGGAGCATCAGCCCTCCACCTCCACCGCCCCCTGTCGTCATAGGAAGGAGGGAAAGAGACTCCAGGCCGATTGTTCGGGAACGGCGTGACTCTCCGGAATACCGCTCTGTCGAGACAAGGATAGTTGAGAGGGAGAGAGATCCACCTCTCCGGGAAAGAGAACGAGAGGATTTCATTATACGGCGATCAGACACAGAACCGTCCCGTGACCCAGTGACCATTCGCGAAAGAATAATAGAGAGGCCAAGCCCATCACCACCAAGAAGATCAAACCGACGGGTGATTGAGCGAAGGGACCGCTCAGTGAGCCCTCCTCGCAGAGTTGTAATTGAAAGAGAGATTATACGAGAAAGAGGACGGTCATTGTCAAGATCGAGGTCAAGATCACGATCGAGATCGCGGTCACGGAGTTCAGTCTTTGATCCGGACTATGATGAGATGTTCCTTTTGCGTTGGAATTGGCGACTCCTGAAGGCCCTTTGCATAATTCGTCGAAAGGGAACGATACACGAGGCCCTGGACGAGGCCACAGCAGCATTAGATGATCTCGACTTTGGTCCGATGATGGGTTCTACCGAGATTCAAATTGTCGCCCTTTCGCTGAAGATATTTGCTCATATCCGATTGTTTCTTCCTAGTATATTCGACAAAGAAATTTCTGGTTATGCGGAAGAATGGATCGACTGGCCTGAGCTTTACAGATATCTACTGGCACATGGACGCATATGGGACTTCAGAGATATCTTCACAGCAGCCTTCTCCGCCTTCGGCAGCGAACAAGCTTGTGATGAGTTCTTTGGAACCCAAAATTGCCGAGACCAAATCATTCAAGACTGGGTGAACGATGAATATGACGAGTCAACTGTTCTGGCACATCTCGATATACTTATGTATATGATTCTCGAGGTTGAGTTGACTAAGGACAATCTCAGCAGTATGCAGGCGTCGCTCGCAGATGCGAAAGCTCTTGCAGAACGGATACAGCAGCTGCACCCGAACGCCATGAAAACTCGGCCTTTCCTGCGGTGGGTCATTGCCAAGTCAGCCGAGACGAGGTGCAAAGAAGTCAACAACCTGACAGACTCGTTCCGGGAGCTTTTTGAGTATCTGGGTAACTTTGCTGGCCTTGCGTTCTATCGTCGGGAGTGGATCAAACTTCCAGTCTATGTGCCACAAGGCTCTGAAGACCCGCGCTGGACAATTCCTGATCTACCGCCAGAGGCCAATATTCCTGTTCTAATGACCTTAAAGGTTGCAAGGCAGTTACAAGACTATCCTACCCAGGTGATGTGCTATAAACTGCTCATCTTGGGTTCTCAAGAGCCGCAGAAGTACTTTGATGAGCTCGCTTATTTGCAGAAGACAGTCCAAGGAGACAATGAAAGCCACCTGCACAATTCTCTATCAAGATACCTAACATGCAAAGACATGACTGAACGTCAACATCTCCTCAACGAAATTAAGCAGTCAAAAGATTGGACCAAGGAGGGAGTTCTCAGAGATCCTGAAATCTATTGGGCACGAGACTTCGTTCAGCGAGCCCTCGAGCGTCAGCTAGAAGGACGGAACTCCGTTGTGCCCCTGCGAGAATCGCCACAGGTCTACTTTCGGTACCTTCCTGATCACGTCCAGCATTTCATCCGACAACATGCAGGACCGGGGATAATTGTTCCTCCTCCGCGGCCAAGTCGACACCCAAGGAGAGGAGGGCCCGATGATGACTGGGATTCGTATGGCCCAGGACGACGACCAGGTCCTACAGGTCCTGTGGGTCCACCTCCTGCTGCTCCTCCACGTCCCAATGCAATCCAATCTCAAAATTCATGGATGTCTAATGGCTCAATGTCGATGCCTCCGAGACCGCCGCCTCCGGGAGCTTTTCAGCGAAATAATAGTGAGGATAATGCCCTGGTTCCCCGGCAGCATCAACTTCCAGCCCCAGAAACCCCTCAGATCGGGAATGCAAATGGAAATCCCGTCAGACGAGTCCCCAAAGCTGTAGGCTTCAAAGAAAACACTCCTGATGCCGAGTCTCAAAGTGCTACATCGTATATCAGTGATGAGGAGTCGAATCCCGATAATTTCAAGCTGAGATTTCCGGATGGCTTAAAGTTCAACATAGATGATAAAGATATGAGCGATAATGCAACGATAACTCTTACCATTCAGGATGATAAGAAACCGGGAGAAGAGACTGTCGTCAACTGGAAGCGTGAGGGCGGATTTGTTTCTCACAGTATACACCGCAAGCAGCGAGACAAACGTAACAGCACGTCCGCAGATGGGACCTCACACGTGGATGACGGAAGTCAGGTGAATAGCCGTCGTTCAAGTCAACCTCCAAACATGGTTCGAGATATTGTGGTGTTTGAGGGAGGATATTGGGATGAATGGATGCGTCGCCATAGTGCACCCCAGCGGATGCCGATGCACGATGAATATCACGATCATGGCTTTAACGATGATGTACACGAATATGATGATCCGGTTTTAGCCGGGGAGACTCCTTACTACGATGATTGGGCCCAAGAACCCGTTCATCTTAGACGGGACGGTGAAGAGGCGGAAACACGGTTTACGTGGCGAGGCGATCAACCAGATGCCGAGGATGATCATCCTGAGGTTCCTCATCCATATCAACCCAATGGCTCATCATTTCAATTCTTTCCACCGCCGCCAGATTTCTCCGGTCATCAGGCACAATTACAGAGAGACAGGGAAGCGCTAGAATTGGAAAGACAGAGGTTTCAACTCGAACGCGAGAAATTTGAACTTGAGAAGCAACGAAGAGAGCTGAAAGATTTACAGGCAGCTGCGGAAGCTCAAGCGAAGGAGCGGGAACTGGCAGCGAAGCAAGCGAAAGAGCGAGAAGAAGAGCTCCTCAAGCGCGAAGAGGAAATTGCGAAGTTGAAGAAAAGTCAAGAGGAGATGGAAGCGCGTAGGGATGAAAGGACTGCCGAAACTGAGACTATCCGCAACATCAGACGCGCTTCTATTTCCAGGGGGAAGCTTTTCACTGAAAGGGATGCGGATGATGAGCGAGAATATCGCTCACCACCTCCCGAAGTCGTGGGCGACGATGATGGATGGGGAGGCTTTGCCACGAAGAAGGGCAAAAAGAGAAAAGGTAAAGTGGCATCTGAAGAAAGACGATCGAGAACGGAAGAGGCACATTCTACTCAGGTACCTGACTCATCAGATTTTCCTGGAGTTGACGGACCTTCTACACGATATGACCGCACATCTTCTCCAGCTCGAGCAACTAGCAAAGGCCCTCACAAAGGTGCCACTGGAGCTAACGAACCACATGATCAGACTGAAGAGTGGTATTCGTATAACTCCACGTCATCAAGACACCGCAGAAAGAAGAGCAAGGCTTTGGATGTATCCGAAGCTGACAGATTGAGGGAGAGAATATTTGACACTGATGGCGATCTACTCTCCGAGCCCATAGCTTCGGATACGTTGAAGCCCAAGCCCAAGTCTGTTCGCACTTCTGTAATTGTAGACACGGAGCCGTTGAGATCTCGAAGCGACGATACAGGGAGAGCTGAACATGTTGCATCCAAAGTGCCAGGTATTAGTAGGCACAAGGTCAAGAAGCCGGCTACCAGCACATCATACTACTTCGGCGGGCCCGAAGGTATCGAAGCTGAGCCCGAAGTCCTCGATGATGAATGGGAAATTCCGTCCAAATCGAAGAAAGTATCAAAGAGGACGACGGTCACCACCCAGGATCCGAAGCCAGCTGAGACAACAATACCAGCCCCAATCACTGACAAAGAAGAGGCTGATATTCTCGGCAACTTCGACACGTTCAAGCAAACCAAGAAGGAGAAGTGGCACGAGGTGCAAGAGACTGCCGCTCAGAACGAGCGTATTGCTAAGCGACCTCCTATCTCAAAGACAAGCCGAGATGGCGCCTCAACGCCTGCTGAAGGTGGCAAGCCTAGTGCAACTGAAAAGGAACGGTCGGCTCATGATCCCTGGGTACAGCTTGCTGAACGAGAGCAAGCCCGCCAAGCCCGTCGATCCAGCACTGGAGCAGACACGCCGACTTACCCAGCCGATGCGGACTCGACTGGTGTCTGGGACCAGTGGGATGATGTGAGGAAGAAACCCGCGAAGAAGGGCATTACCCGCCGTGAATCATATCGCGAGCCTTATGTTGACTCGACCGGGCGCCCAGCTGTACCCCCGGTTATCATCCACAAACACAACGATCCAAAGCCCGGCGACAGGCGCCTGACACGACGAGAGAAGGTTGAGGGATCGATGAGAAGCCAGGCTCTTGATGAGGATGGGCGGCGCCATGTCCGAGTGCGCGTTGAACAGCCTCGTCTCGCAACTGATAGTGATAGCGCGGGTGAGCTTGACAGGGAAGCACACGGGCGGATATCGCGATCTCGATCTCGATCAAGACGTCCACTGAGTGATGTAAAGATTGCAGCGCCAACGTCTGTACCACCGCAAGATCAGGAGGAGGCTACTCCCAGGAAGTCTGCAACCAGCTCTAAACCGGGACCTTCTACGGTCTCAGACTCAACCAAAGTTAGGCAACTAGAAGAGGACCTCGAGGAGGCAGAGAAGGAAGTCGATGCAGAGCTCGAAGCTGTCAAGAGACGCCAGAAGGAGATTTCGCCAAAGAAAGCAACCGTCACTGATCCGGGCCCAGATGAGCTTGATAGCGAAAAAGAGGAATTGTCTTCCAAGAGCAAGGGCAAGACGCCAGCAGCAGCAGGACGCAGCAAGCCGGATCCCCTAGAGCCGCCGGAGCCGGGGATCTCACGGAGTACGTTCTGACGTTGCCTACACCAGCTGTTTGAGCCCATTGCTAACATTTTCTCTACAGAACCAACCGTAACGGATGCGGAGAGCAGTGATGAGTGATGTCGGAGCAAGAGTGTTGATATGCTGTTGATCATGTTACGATTGAGCCATGTACCTATTTGTATTTGTACCCAAAACTGCATCTAGCGGAATCTGCATAGCATATAATACCATTTTTTTCTGCGGATACTTGATCTATCTCATACCCATGTTATCTCTCACAATTCTTCTAAGATGCGCGCATTTAGGTCACGATGGTTCTTCAATAGGGTTCCAGGTGCTGAGATAGGCTGACAGCCTACAGGCCAAGCAGGGATAATAATAGCCCCCCTGGCTGGTCACATGCTAGAAAACCTGGGTGTTACTCTATGCGAGATGCCTAGTTATGAGAGCAACATAATGGACGGAAGAAAGGAACTTATCTACTACTTCGTGCGATTTCGAGAGTGTCGTCCAGAGCCAACAATTCCATTTCATCACCACCCCGAGGAATCCGGAGTTAAGGTGAGGAAGAGACCTCCTCGGTGTAAGTCCAGCTTCCCTTCAATCCCCCCCGGCTGAAGCGGCAGTAGGGGCAAGTCCACGGGGTCCTCAGGGCTTTTCTTGTAGCAGCAGGATTCCCGCCGCGTATACGCAGTATGTAACATAATGTGGTGGGATCGGGGACGGTAGGGACAGCCGGGGCCTATCAGAGAGTCGCAAAGGTCTCCCTCTCCAGTGGTTGCCCACGGGCCACCCACTGCGCTGCTGTCATCTTCATTGTCGTATCATCTTGCTCCCCTAAGAAAGGGTCTAATAGTCTAGCTGGCTCAGATCCGCCGCGCTTGTCCTGCACCGGGCTGAGACCCTGGGGAAACCAAAGCGTCATGCGGATTGCTCCAATATTTCAAGGGATGAGAGGATGGAAATCTGGATGACAGTAATTGCCTTTCTCTCTAACCTGCTAAGGTGAAGAGACGGAGGCAAAGATGAGGACGGGGAATAGGAATAGGAACATCAACGTTTGGGTCTGATGCACGCCACGAGGGATCGCCGAGTGCAGGTCAAGCTTGGATTATTCTGGTTTAGTAATGGTGCAGAGAGACAGACGCGCCCTGTGGCAAGCATCGAACCGCCTGCCCGACATGCATCTGCGGCGGTCTGGGTCTGGGCTTATTACTGGACTGACTGAATCAAGACAGAGAAAGATCAAGAGGGCATGAGACGCTGACGGCTGCCACACAACTGGCATGAATGACTACTGCTAATTGACTGATTGACGAGACTACGGTAAAAGACGGGGCAGACCAACCTCTCATTACCAACCAGCCAGGCTTTCCGCAACGGCTACTAGACCATCTGATAGATCTAGTACGGTAGATATATGAGTAGATATCGGGGTTGTTGATCAAGCATAATCCGGACGACGCTTGAAATGCAGATTTCTGTCTGCAGCAAACAACATCAATAACCTCGGGAAGGATTTCCACAAGAGGCACACGATCCCTTCCCCTTCCCTGTTATCACAGACCTTGACAGAATTAGCAGCTCCTGCATCTTGTCCATTTCGTTTAAGAGAGAAGGCCCCCGCCGCCATCTCCTGCACTTGGCCCAAAGTTGCTAGCGGGCGGGCTGCTTGTGTTATTGGATCGATAGACTGCTTGTTGTTGTTGGCTCGCTGCCCCGGCTTTACTTACCTGGGACGGACGAACGAGTAGCCAGGCCAGGCCAGGCCAGGCCCATCTCCGGGTTATTCGTTATTCGTTATTCGTTTCCCAGCAATTGTCGTCGTCGTCGACCTCCCGGCATTGTTTTGTTTCGTCCCTCTACTCCCAAGCACGGGCTATCTTGAGCCTGTCGTCTCGTGTCTTGACGACTTCATTGCGCCTTGTTGTTCAGGACTCGACAGTCCCGACCTGACGCGAGCTTGTTCAGCAGCTTGTTCTAGGCCCTCAGGATTCTACGACCTGCAAGCTTGCGTTAAGGGCGGTGTCTTTTTTGATACGGCAGCACGACTACGGCTTGAAACACCTCGTTTACTCCATCTCTAATTGCCTGCCTGCTTGCATGCGCATCACTGAATCAACACAAGACAAGACGAGACCGAGGGGGAGAGCATAGCATAGCCCCACGCCCAGAGTTACTCATGCACGAACTCTCTCGACTGCATTGAAAAAGTGAAAAGCTGCGCCGCCGCATCATCAGCTTTGACTTTGCGCATCGACATCTACACTGTTTAGTGCTTCGACTACGGCATAGAACATAGACCACCGTTCTCCTCACCAAGCCTTGAAAAGCAGCTTCTCTCATTTGACGTTCTGAGGGGTTGGTTCCGTCATTTTGCATCTCTTCACCTAAGCTCTTCACCAAAAGACTTCTTCGGCTGAGTGTGCCTTTGGAGGTGTCACTCAGTCAATTAATAAGAAGAGCTGCGGCGCCTACGCTTTCTGTCCAGCAGGTAGCTGTCTGTCCGCGTCAGATTTCATCATTCCAGCCCGCAGCTGAACGTCGCCGCCGCCGTTCTTAGTGGAGGAGGATCGTTTCCACAGTGGCCTGGGCCTTTTGACTTTTACTCTGCCTTACCCTCGTTATTATTACTACCTTGCCTGTCTCATCCTGATTACTGACTCTGGGACGACTTGGACTCGCATGAAAGAAGAAAGAAACAGCCAATTCCGGGGCATCGAAAGAGGAGCCGAGCCACTCCCACCCCGATCCCGCCTGCGTTTATTTTACTTGCCTTACCTCCCTTGTTAAAGGCGTCTCCTAAGGACAGCGGTCTTAGATAATACCTACGCAGTCCAAAAGGGCTTGCCCTCTTTTGTTTCATTTTATTAATAAGCCCAAGCCTCGCTTTCCTCTCACCTGGCCTGGTCTGATCTGGTCTGGCATTCGATCAGCTAGGGAGGTCGCTAATAAGGCAGATTAAATGTTCACCCAGCCTGCGCCCGCGCCCTCACCCGCGGGCCTTACATCCCCAGCATCAGCATCAGCATCAGCAGGCCCTTCTTCCTCCTCCCACGTCTCACCTGCATCGCCTTCACGGACCAGCCGATTACGGGGCCTCAGCTATCTCCGCAGTTATACACAGAACCATCTGCTGTCACGCGAGCACAGCAACGGCGGCAGCACCTCGCCCAGCACCTCCTCTCCGCCTTCTGCTTCTGTAGCTGCCCAGCAGGCGGGACGACCCACCGCCAGCCTCACCCGCTCGCTTTCCTACTCGCCCACTACAACCTCAACCACGACCACCACTCAGACCACCACCCAGACCCTGACCACGACCACCTCGAATACCGCATCGCACTCACATCGTTTCTCGCTCGTGCCCACGCTGTCCCATCCGCTGGGCTCCTCCTCAGCCGCCGAACGGCCCTCCAACCCGACTGCATCCCAGTCTTCGTCGTCGAATGCAACTTCGGGAATTGCAGGCAGAAATACAGACTCGACCTCGCTTGGATACACCGCCTCCGCAGCTGATAGCACTCCCGGGCGCACCAGCATGACGCGTACGAGGTCTGCCACTGCAGGGGACGCCATGGCAGCAGCAACGGCAGCAGCCAGCACGAATGGCAACAACACCACGGCCGCGGGGGGCACTCACGCCAACGGCAGCACCTCGCCCCTCGACATCCTGCCCTCGATCCGGTTCTCAACCTTCTACGATCCGCGCGCGACGCGGCCCTCGCTGACGTTCACGCCGATCGCGCGGACGCTGCCCACGGGCAGCGAGGTGATCCGGGTGGGGCGGTACAGCGAGCGGGACAGCCAGCCGCCGGTGCCGGTCAACGTGCCGAGCGCGGCGCCGGTGGGCTTCAAGAGCAAGGTGGTGAGCCGGCGGCACTGCGAGTTCTGGTACGAGGGCGGCAAGTGGTACATCCGCGACGTCAAGAGCTCGTCGGGCACGTTCCTCAACCACATCCGCCTCAGCCCGCCCGGCACCGAGAGCAAGCCCTTCCCCGTCAACGACGGCGACATTGTCCAGCTGGGCATCGACTTCAAGGGCGGCGAGGAGATGATCTTCCGGTGTGTCAAGATGCGGCTGGAGCTGAACCGGGGGTGGCAGAACAAGCTGAACACGTTCAAGTATGCTTCTCTTCCCTTTCGATCCAAGGTCTGTGTGAGTGGGATGGAAGAGCTGACCAGATGATACAGCATGACCGCGCACAAAAGGTTACGAAACATAACCAAGTCGAACGAGAAGACCGAGGGCTCGGCCCAGTCATATTCTCAGGACTGCTCCATCTGTCTAAATTCGATTGCTGTGAGTAACATTCCTTCCATCCGATCACTATAGACACATCTAACTAATCGTCTCATTCACAGCCATGCCAATGTCTCTTCGTGGCTCCCTGCTCGCACACGTGGCATTACAAATGCATACGCAGCCTGCTCTCGTCGCCGCAGTACCCCATCTTCATATGTCCAAATTGCAGAGCGGCCGCCGATCTCGAGGCCGAGGTGGAGGACCCAGAGGAGTGGGAGCAGGAGGAGAGCGAAGCCGACGGCCAGGAGGCGGACGGCAAAACCAACGGAGACACAGCCGAGCCATCATCGACGGCTCCGAGGGACAGCTTACAGGCTCCGCAGACGTCGGCAGAAGGCAGCGGGAGACGGTCGACGGACCGGTCCAGAGCGGTGTCGGACAGGGCCCGGCCTTCGTCAGAGAGGAAACGCAAGACGCCAACGGCCAGCCCGCGCCCCGGCCCCGCGCAGGTCGACGACGAGATGGACGTCACGATGCAGATGCAGCTCGACGAGCCGGCGCCCGTCCAGCCCGTACGGATCAACACTGCCGTCTCGACTGCCTCGGCCTCCAACACGGGTGCCAGCACGCCCTCGACCATCGACTCGACGCGCCAGGTGCCCTCGCACGCCGTCTCGCAGCCAGTGCCGATACCGAACGCAGCCGCCGGCGCCTCGGCGTCGGGCAGCGGCGGTGGACGAAGTACGCGGACGCCGAGCCCGAACGGCGGCAGCGGCGTGCCTGGTCTGAACGGGACCGAAGGACCGATCACCCCTAGGAACGATGCCGGTCCCTGGGTCTTTGACGGCAGCGGGTTGCGAGCGCGGGCGAGCGACGGCGGCATCACGCGAATGGAGAGCCTGGACGGTGTTGCTGGCGCTGAGATTGACTGAACTTCTCTCTGTAATCCCCAAGGGCGGCAAGTGTCGAGTCACAACTGTTAAATGGAGGGCGGGGGCATGTTGCGTTTTGTTGTGTTGTCTTTGCATTTGCATCAGCAGCTGAAGCGATCATTTTGAGGAAGCCTCTATTCTTTCGTTGGTCAGAGACGACATCATTACTACACGGGCCAAATCAGCGGCCAGGAGTTGAAGGGAGGTGCGGCATTCTTGGCATTTACATGTATGAGGGAACGGAGGAAATGATTTCCAGAGGTGATGGATGGCCCGCTGGCTGGCTGGACTGGATGGATGGACGATGGCCGAGGGAGAACAAGCAGACTGGTTCAACAAACACTGGAATCACGGGGAGAGGGAAGGACTCCCTGAGCGAGTCCACTTTGCATCACCATCGTCATCGTCACGAAAGACATGTGTGTACGCGTTCGCTTGTATTGGCATTGTCTTCGCTTGAGATAAGCGGAGAGCGGGGGACTCTAATGAGTTGCAGTTGCAGCAGGACAATGTTGGCACTGACAGACCAATGAGTGACTATATGGTACATTATCCGTCTATACCTGGCTGGAAAGCTGGCTATATACCAAATATCTAATAATAGCAATGAGAGAAGAGTATAAACATCTATCTATCATGTTGAAGAGTATCTAAGCTCGATATATGCATGAGTGAGTAAATGGAATATGTATATGGGTGAGTATTATCATTTCACTGTTCAGGGATGACTTGCTGTCATCTTTATTCTTGACTTATAATTAAATTTTTTTTTAAAAAAGATATATATGTATATAAAATATAGAGAATAGACAGCAAGTCAGATCTCACTAAATATGCCTAGAAAGTCTCGAAAAGTTATGTGAAAAGAAAAAGGGCTTGCATCTCCTTGATTCGAACATGTCATCCTTAGTGCAGGGGCCATGCTGATTATCTCTGTATCTTTTCATATTGACCATGTGTGCCCGCAGGCAGAAAATCTTGCTTCGATTAATAACTATAGCTCTTCATCTACGACTCATCCATCTCATCATATGCGTGGGTTCTAAGGCGATACAGCCGAGCATGTGTTCGAATGAGACCACCTTGGTACGGAGATAGAGTTGCTGGGCGCCATGATCCTAGGCAGCAAACGCCGCCACATGGACGGTCGGTCACAGCACCGACTCACTTCACTTCTTGAAAACAGTCTGCCCCAGCCGCTCGATCTCCCTGCCCTCCTGCGTGCCTCGGCCAGCCGCGTCGAGCAGCCTAGTCCAGGCATCCGCGTCCTTCGCCTTGACCGCCTCCTCGGCCGCCTTGACGCGCATGCCGCACTTCTCGTACATGGTGATGGCGGCGCCGTGCTCGAGATTGGTGCACTTGGGGATGAAGGTTGCTGCCAGACGTGGGTTGCCGGCTTGCAAGACGAGATTGTAGAAAGGCTATTTGGAGAGAGAGTTAGCTGATGAGTCAAAGACTATTCACTTCGATGATGCTCTCACCTCCCACCCGATGGGACTCTTTCGCTGCTTGGAGATTTCCTCAATCTCGTTCCAGTCGCGCTTCGCTACAAATGCGCGTAGTCTGTAGACGGCGGTCAGTTTCGTACCCGAGGTCGAAAGTTCAACACCAAACGCAGAACATACCGTATCCACCAAGCCACCTTCTCCGGCACCCTGAACTCGCTTTGGATCTTCTTCGCCCGCCCACTGTATCCTAGACGAATCAGCTTGAACATCGTCTCGTTGACGCTCAGGCCCGTAAACGTGTCGGTGAGGTCCCGGTCGAACGCCTCCTGCATGCGGAGGAGGGTCGCCGCCTCCTTGAGCGCAGCCAGCTCAAAGGCGTTTTCTTTGCTGTTGTCGCTAAGCAGCTTCGCCGCCAGCGCCAGCTTATCGGTCGCTGTCCGGCTATCCGGCTGTTTGAGAGCCTCATTCATGAACACCGATGCGCCATCGAGCCGTCTGTCGTCTTGGTAATAGAGATCTTTGAGCAGTGTCGTGTCCCCATCGTGAAGGGCAGACGACTCCACCAGCGCGGTGGCGACCGGTCGTGTGTTGATTGTGCGGAAGAATGCGGCCAGTGGTAGCTTGCGACGCAGCTGATGCAGCACAAAGTACACGAGGTCCGTATCGCCGGACTCGATGGCTTTGTCGAGGGCGAGCTCATCCTCCTCCATGCTGAGTAGAAGTGGTACCTGACGACCCGCACGTGGCTCGTGGTTGAGCAGCTCGGTGGCCAGTCTACCGCGTCCTTCGTCATATGCAGCCCTGGCAATAACCTCAAAGGAAATGCCTGGCCTCCCACCCAGCTTGTCTACGATGAGTCGACAGATGGTGTCATCGTCCTCAGAGCCTGTTCGCACTTTGGCACTTGCCCAGTGGACGTAAATCTTGTCAGTGGGTAGATGCAGATAGCCTGCAATGCGTAGAGCAAGAAGGTATTCATGGCGGTTGAGGAGCCGAGCGATGAGGCCCTCGGGGGTCAGTCGCTGATATTGCTCGTACGACAGCGGTAGGCCTACCTCGTAGAAGCGCACAGCATTGAGAACGCGCAATGTCTCGCACATATCCACGAAATCATCGCTGTTGTATATGTCCAGGACCGACTTGCCGAAAGACGCCGCCTTGAGCAACTGCTTCTGCCAGTGAACACTGAACTCATGACCTGCGGCATTAACGCATGTGTCTACAGCCTCGACAAGATTTGATCGAATGAGCTGGATATTGTCGTCTGCTTTGGGGGACTGAATCTCCAATTGCGCCACTGCGTCCAGCAAGATGGAAGCTGGAGATTCGGTCCCAAATCTGAATACCTTGTCTGTGACTTCAGGTACCTTTTGTAGGTAGTCACAAACATCATTCGTTATGATACGCACACCATCGTGATCTGTCTCATGTCAATCAACAGCCCGACATACTGACACCGAGGATTCTTACCTTGGACGACATGTATCCTGCCGTCATAGAAGAACTGAGTGACTGCACCTCCAGGGCCGACAATGTGAACCTCATCTTCCCAAGCGATGACGACGCCATCGTTACCACACCATGCCAGATATTTAGGAGGGGTTTTTGATTTGGAGTCATACTCGCTCAGACGAGTCTGAAAGTCACTTGTGATGACGTGCGCCTTTCCCGTCTCCGTATACAAGGCGGCAAATTTTCCATTAGGAGAGACGCTGATATGGGAAAATGGACCGATGTCTAAGAAACGGTCCTCACACTCGGTTGAGTCGGCCACATAAATAGTCTGTCCTATACTAAGCAGAACCTCGACTGAGCGAGAAAGGGTAAAGTTAGGAGGGATAATTGCCCATGAGTGCACGTCGCCCTCAGGGACGGATGCCAGCAATTTCGGGCGTGGTTCGTCATATGAGGACACAGAAACCAAGGAGTTGTTAGATAGAAGGGCGACAAGTCCATTGTCATAGAATCTTGTCACGGTCAGGCTCAGGTTTCCTGTATGGAGTGAGGTATGAAATATACTAGGTCTACGTACCGGCAGGACTTGACGCCATATTCTTCGGCGCCGTTGCCCAGAGAGAACTGGGTAAACTCTCCCTGGAGATCGTAGTAACACCGCACGGAACCGTCGGTGGTCACCACGAGGAGCTTTTCGTCCTCTGACCAGCCAAGACCCTTGATTGAGCCCTTCTCCCAGGCGATGCTTCGGATCAGCTTCCCAGCGCAGCTATAGATATCTATGCTTGGTTTTGATGACTTGCTTGCTCGGTATGCGACGATCTTGCTCTCGTCGCGGAACAATGCTGCTTCAAGTTAGTACATGCTATCTGGGAGTACAAGTAAACAGCTGCCTCGCTAGGTGAAGAGCCAGCAGTGGAAATGGAGAGCAATGAGAGATGATGTGAAGCTCGGACGAAGCACCTGTGAATGCAACCAGGTGGCTGGATATGAAAGACGATACAATGGAGAAAGCCGCTCAGGATGGCATTCGAAGCTGGGATGAGATAAGTCAACATACCAATAGCACCCCCATAGAGTGCTCCGGCAACAACGTGGCTGTCCAGGTCCAGGTCCTGGTCAAAGACGGCCGTATAGAGCTGGATCTTGCGGTAGAAGACCTCGCCGACCTTCTCCCAGCCTGCCGTGGGATGAGTTGCGTCCATCTTCGATCACCTCGCCCTCATGTTGCCCATCAGTCTGAAAATATAGACACCCCTCTTCGTCGCTAAGCTTTTGAGAAGTAACAGCGGTTGTTCGAGCTGTGGATGTTGAGTGAGAGGATGGTGGCTGGAGCAGCCTGTCGAAGCTTGGAGCTCACTGAGGTCGGCCTCACCTTATGCAGCCACAGCACAGACCACTAACGACTACCCCTGCTATCGCACCTTAGGTGAGGTCTTTAGCGGTCATGCAGCATCATAGCCCCACCGCTCCCAGAGGAGAAGTACCCCGCGACCTCTCAACCTCATGGGAGGTCCTCCTCCCTTCTGACCCCTCCAACACCAACTACGATATCTTAGGACCGCCGATTTCCTCGTCCTGCTCGCAGCCCGACAGCTCAATCTTGCAACCGACCACTATGCCCCCAAGCTGGAGAGATGAGTACCTGTCATCACTGCGCGAAGCAGAGAAAAACAACCCCGTCAACCGGGATCTGGTGTTGGCTTGTAGGCTGCCCCGCCCCGCTTCACCCCGGTTGAAGCTATCACGAGGACTAACACCCGCGCCTCTACCCTCCAGGCTCCCAGCTCAACGACCGCATCGCCGCCCTCGAGGCCGAGAAGGCCGCATGGCAGGCGTCTTCGCCCCTGACATCAACACCCACCACGAAAGATACGGGAGCTGGAGGCAAGGCTGCGGCGACGGATGCGGATCCCGGTGTCGCGCGGCTGAGGCTCGATCTCGCCGAGGCGTTGCGGGCAAAAGGCCAGCTAGAGTCGAGGCTGCGAAAGGCGGAGGAGGAGCGGGACCAGCTGCGCTCGGGCAAGACGACGGATAACAGGGCGATCCGAGAGATGACGGCGGAGAGGAACACGTTGCGGGTGAAGCTCCGGGATAAAGAGGAGGAGCTTCGAGGCAAGACGAAGTTGTTAGAGGTATGGCAGAGCAGCTGTTTCGACTACTGACAGGGCTCAAGAGTCGCTTACGGTATGATATAGGACCTACAAGATGAGGTTTTGGCGTTGAACCTACAACTCAACGTCGCCGAGCAGCAAAAGGCCAAGGTGCAGGCGGAGAATAAGCAGCTGGTCGATAGATGGATGAAGAGAATGGGCCAAGAGGCTGAAGCAATGAACCTCGCCAACGAGCCGCTATTTGCAAAGCGACGATGACCGAAGCCGAAGAACACACTATCTACAGTTGGGCAAAGGGAGTATGTGGCGCGAGAATGCTGTCATATACATTATTCTGCTATAAGCCCAATGCTTTTACTCAAAAGTAAGTGTTCATCCAGAGAATCCCCCTCCCGATTTTTCCAACATGCCGTTTCCACGCGAATCCGCTTCTATGCAATGCCGACAGTCTATACAAAGCAAGCCGAAAAGTTGCCAAGGCTGCTGATACATAAAACCCCATACACCTTGTATAATATATACAGCGACCATTGCTGATCGTCACCTCTAGACCTCACTTCCTCGTGGAGATGCAATAGGTTCCGCCAACTCCTGTCCAACTGACGAACCCCTCGGGGTATGTATGGTTTTCGACATCCAATATCGTGGTGGCCACATCGTTGCTGTTGTATGAGGCGTTCTTGAAGTCGTGGACGAACGTCTTGAGAGAGACTATCTTGCAGCCTTGCTTGAGATCTAGAAACATCTGCACAAGATCACCGTTCAGCTGAGATGTGAAGGCTTGGTTGTTCACCAAGACAACGTCGGCGCGCGCAAGGGCCCGGAGAATGCGATCGTTCTTGCGGAAGTCGCCTCTCTCGAGACTTGCTTTGCCTGCGGCAATTCCCCAGAGCTCACACCGCGACTCAAATTCCTTTAGCTGCCGGTCGGCCAGGTTGCATGGCTCTTCCATCATCTCGCAGCCCCAGCTCTCGCAGCCGATTTCTAAAGCCGCATGCAGAACGACATTTCCGACACCCGAGCCGAGGTCGACAAAGACTTGATCCGAAGTCATCTTCAACTGGTCTGCCAAGACCATGGAGCTGAAGGGGGCGTTGAGCTCGCCATAGACATTGTCGGTACCGTTCTCGTATTTCCGCAGGCGTTCGACGTCGGGGGCCACGGTGCGGTCGTACACCTGGCTGAGGATGAGCGCCACGAGATTAGCGGGAATCTCATGTATGTTAGCTAGATTTCTAGCAATGGTGCCGTCGTCGAGCAGTGCGCGCAAGCGATCGTTGTACTCTCTTAGCGCGGCTTTGAAGCCCTTTGCGTCCCAGACGTTCCGCGCCGATGTCCGCTCCAGCTGGCGGACTGTGTTCTTGAAGGCTAAGGCCTCGTCGTCGGTCAGGTAGGTGTCGATGACGGCCTTCACAACCCTAATGATATCGCGAACGGCATCGATCTTGTCCTTGCCCTCTACTAGCTCGTACCTGTTTGTCATATATGTTAGCATCGTGTAGTCAAGCCAACCAGGCGTTCATCTCGAATGCGCAGCGTACCGTTCCACTTGCCGCGAGCCGGGATACTGCAGCTCGACCGCGACCTCGTCCTCACTTGCGCCCAGTGTCGGGAGGCACTTGTGCTTCAGCGACGCGACATCCGCAGCATGTATGAACCGTAGCTCGCCCTTCTTCTTCTTCAGGACCACGCCATCCTCCTTGTCGACCACAGCCTTACTCGCGCCGTTCGACTCCCCTGCTCCGGCAGCCAGCAGCACGGGGTGCCGCAGCTCGCGCTTCGGGTCCGTCCTACCGGCGCCGTTCTGCCGCGCCGCCTGCTTGCGGCGCTTGCGCGCGTCCAGCCTGTCCTCCCAGTCGTCGTCGTCGTCGTCCGGCTCCGAGTCCTCGCCGAACTCGACCCGGTCACTCGCAGGCGACTTGCGCAGGGCCCCGGCGTTCACCTTGCGCTTGCGCGACGAGGCGCCGACGCCGCCCCTCTCGTCCGACGAGCTGGGGAACGGGCTGGCGCTCTTGCCGCGGAAACGGGCGGCCGCGACGGCCGGGCTGAGGCGGCTGCCATGTCCATGTCCATTGCTCGTGCTGTGGCCGTGGCCGTGGCCGTTGGGCTTCGGGGATGCGCGGGGCGACGAGGCGGCGCTGGTCGCGTGCAGCCGGCTGCTGCCGCCGCCGCCGTTGCTGAGGTGCGGGAGCGAGGTCTTGAGCTTCTGCGGCGGGGGCTTCGGAGCCTCGACCTTCTCCTCGACGATGCGAGGTTTCTGGACGGCAACGGACTTGAAGATGGGCTTCTTGGAGAAGAGCGGCATCTTTCTCTCTTTTGTGGTGCGAGGTTTTCGAGGCTCGAGGCTCGAGGCTCGAGGGAGCTGGGGACCGGGGCCGCGTCCGGGTGGGCGGTTGCAGCCTTGTTCAACGTGGGGTGGAAAAAAGAGGGACGCGCGTTGATGGCTTGTAGCTATCGCGACATGGGGCAAACAAGAATGAAAGGCGGTTGTGGATGCAAAGAAAATAAAGCCAGTAGAGTAAGTATACAAAGGATGTGCTGTGATGTGATGCGGTGATCGCTCACGGTATATGCAAAATGCAATGCAACTTTGAAGGGGGGTATCTTGGTAAGTGTCGTCTGACAGGAGTATAACGTTAAGGAGAAGAGAAAAATCCCCGAGTGGTTTGCGCGAGTTGAATGCGTGCGCATGCGGTGGTGAGATATGGTGAAGAAAGGCTGCTAGGCTGGCTGGGCTGGGCTGGGCTGGGCTGCAGGGGGTCCATCTAGACGAGGCCGACTCCCCGCTAGTGATTCTTGCTTGGGGAGGGGACCGAGGGGAGGCAAAATGTCCCCCCTTTGAGGATCCGACAGCACGGTAACAAGGCCTCCAAAAGGCCGCTAGGCAGCCACCACACTCTGCCCACAACTCAGGCCACGGCTACAGCGCTAATGCAGCCTGATGGTCCCCGGTTGCAGTCGGGAGATACACACCCAGGGAGACTGCCGGCCAATCTCGGCATCTTGAATAGCATATCCGGAGAGCCTCTTCACCATGTATAAAGAATGACGACAAAGAATAATGTCGTGAGTTGCTACAATTCATATTCATATTCCAGTGTTACCAATGCAGAGCTCTATACGCCGTTCCCCGGGTATCCCCATACACCATATACATGCGCGCTCTAGTCCGTCGCTTCTGATGTATGCATATATATCGTTATTCGTGCAGTGCACTCATAGCTTCGACCGTACAGCCTCTAGTCTATACTTCACGTCTTTCAATGCCTTGGTCACCGGCTTCCAGTCATCAAATTGCTTGACGAGCTCCGTCGTTTCGGCCGTCAGCTCCGTCTTGACAAAGTCCTCCTCCAGCAGGCCGCGCATAATCCACGGCAGGTGGTACGGGTTGGGGTTAGCGAGCCCCTCGTACTTCTGAATGTCGCAGGGCAAGTTGCCCACGTTGCTTGTCTCAAGACAATGGGTCACGGCAAGACTGGAATTGTGTTAGCACACACTATATCGTGAAGGTAAGAAAGGAGTATCACGCACTCGTAGACCTGGCCATCATCGTACAAACGAGAGTGCCCTTCCCCTCCATACAGACTCCCTGCTAGGGAGATGGAGAGCTCTCGTATAAGCCCGTGGTCTGAGATGCCAAGATTGCGCAACTTCAGCGCAAATCCGACAAGGTGTGCAATGCTATATGAAAGTCAGCAAATATACAGAAATGATAAGTCTTCTGTGGTTCACATACAAGTCTGGAGCATGTATTCGGCCGTCAATGAAAACAGCTCGGTAGATGTACGGGTGGTTGGCTGGTGAATAGACAGCAGACTCCATCGGGACGACCTGATCGTCGATGCTCCCAATGTAGGTGACCCGGACTCCGTACCCAAGGATGACCTTCAGCGAGTTCTCGTACCTCTTCGATACCTCGCTCTCGGAATTGGCGAAGTCCCAAAGCTCGGCAGCGGAGCCCATCAGCATACCCATGCCGGATTTATAGTCTGGGAATGGCCCCAGCGAGACACCAGCCATCGCGCATACCCCTATCTTGGCGGTGGTGATGATGCCCAGCTCGATCAGCTTCGCAACCAGCATGATCGTGACAGGAACGCCCTGGGAGTGGCAGGCGAGCATGATCAGGTCTGCCTTGCGTATGTGCTCTATCCAATTTAGGAGCAGCTTCCATAGATTCTCTACTCGCTCCCCTATCTTGCCCTCTCCTTCAAGAGCGACCTTCTCAATCTCGCAGTCCTCACATCCGTGAGAGTCGGCCCATCTCCGGACAGCATCTGCACAATGGTTCGCAAACTTGATCGATGTCCCTGTGGGCTGGCCAATCATTGGTCGCAGGTATGTTGCGGGAAATAGACCATGGACACCAATCGCCACAGCTTTCTTGAGTTTGGGCGGTTCTCTCGCCAGAAATACATGTTTCGCAGGCGATTGTCGCGTCCGCAGAAGGAGTTGTGTGATTTGCTTCAGTATTGACGGATTCTCCTTCATACGATAGGTACTACCAAAAGATGGTAGGAGTAGATTTGACGGCAAAGTCTTGGTTGCTATCGGCGTCTTTGCACCAGCTTTGGTGCTTGATTCTCCCTTGAGGGAAGAGGTGTCTGATTTGGGCGTTTCGGGGCGGATAGGCAACGCCTCATCAATCTCCATAGATTGTGGCCGGACTCGTTTGGTCTTCTTTGGCGCTTTAGCCTTGGGTTGAATATCCTTCCCCTTGCCATCTTTAACCGAGGATGCCTTTGAAGAAGGCTCGTTAACCTCAATTTGACTTGCTCGCTTGGGGTGAGTCTCAGATCCATCTCCGATGACGGCTAGCTCGCCAGGCTCCTGAACTTGGTCTGGCTTTCCGGGAGACTTCTTGGGTGTATCTCTCGACCAGAATGCCCATGTCGAACCTGCCGAAGGTTGTGGAGACGGGTCTGGCTTTGGCGGAGGGGGAGCATCTTGCATCACGGCGTCCTCGGGTTCTTTGGGCGCTTCGCTCGTGACACTTGGCTGTTCAGTAGGCTCGGGCGCCTGAGATGGATTGGTCGCGGCTACAGTTGCACTTTGCCAGAAACTGAACCAGTATGATCCGGATGCTGATTCGGGATGTTCGACTGCTGGCGGGGTTCGTGTATCGATCTGCATGGGCTCGGCAGGCGGTTGTTGTGGCTGCACGGACTCCTTCGGAGCTTCCTGTGGTGCAGCCTCGGCTTCTGGAGCCTTCGCTTCCGTGGCGGTCGAAGGTCGAGCAAACCATGTCAGCCATGACGTCGATGCAGTCGGCGGCGGTTGTGAAGCTTCTGCGGATGGATGTTCTGCCTGCACCGAATTCATCGCCGGTTTTCCATTTTCAGTGTTCCCATCATCCGATTTCTTCTGCGAGTCGCCACTCATGCTACTCTCTTGGGGTAACTTGGCCTTGCTCTCTTCCTTGGGTGCATCTGTTGCGGTTTCGGGTATGTTTGGTAAAGTCGTAGTAGAATGATCGGGTGGATCGAAGTTCACTGTATCAATGCTCTTCTTGGTGTCGAAGCGGCTGAAGTCGGGTGTCGAGCTGGGCTTCATAGTCCCACCCAATATGGTCTCCTTGGCCACCTGTGTAGACGCCTGGGACTTCCGTGACAACGAGCCATACCAGCTGCGAGCTTTGTGGACCTGCCGACCTGCTTGTTAGTTGTCGTGATGTATGATATAATGCCAGATCCAGACGAACCTGCTTCAGGCCCTTCTGCGGAGTACTCGGGACTTCCCCGCCAGCCAGTTGCTGGAACTCTGCCTTTGCACTCGACGGCGTATTTGAAGAGGACGGTCCCTGAAATGTAGCCTGGGACGAGATGTTGCTGGTCTGGGAGGTTGTGCTTGGTTGCGAGGGTGCGAGGCTTGGAGGTTTCGGCTGTGACGTTGTGCTGCTGCTGCTCGGCTGCGAGGGCGTCATCGCTGCGGGAAGGCTGGTCGAGCTTGCTTCCGCAGGATTTGGCCGTGCACGCTTTCGGGGGCTCATATTACGGCATACCTCTCTAATATGCTCCTACGAGGATCAGAGGATACTTCGGGGGCAGAAAGGCAAGCTGTTCTGGCTTCGGTCTTTGGTGTTGACGTGTGTTGATTGATGTTAGGTGTTATTCCGCTGCCTTGAGCCTTGCGTGGCCAGGCGATAACAAGCCGCTGGACTGCTGAACCTAGAACCCCACCAATGGAGTGACGACACTGCAGGGGGCTGGCATGCATGATTCATTCATTGGGCGACGGCTAAAACAAGCACTAATGAGCTGCTCTCACCGCCTGCCTCTCTGGCACACACCTGAAATCCGCCATTCTCTTATCGATAAGGATGCCACTGCGGAGAATTGCCCAAACTGAAAGAAAAAAAAGTTTTGGCGGGTCGCAATTGAAATCTACCTACTGTCTGTCTCTCCCGTACGCTCCAATCTGCAAAAAAGGCATCCGGCTCTGTCTCGGACAACTGGACACGCCAACCACAGAAATGAGCTCCCTCAAGCGGAAAGACGCCCCTGGAGGCAAGGAAGGGCCGTCCAAGAGGCCAAAAGGTGAAGCCAAGGGAACCACCAAATCACCCAAAGCAGCATCCAACGCAAGTCCTGCGGTGCCAATCATTTCAAAATTGAAAGAGGAGGAGCCTCTGTTCCCTCGGGGAGGTGGAAGCGTTCTATCTCCGCTCGAGCACAAGCAGATCCAGGTTCAGGCAAAGCATGATGCACTCTTCGAACAGGAAACCGAGACACCGTCCAAGGCAGAGAAAGGACAAAAGAAGAAGAAGCGGAAATCAACCTCCAAGGATGGGAAGGGCCTCGATAAACTGCTTCGGGATGAAGACGCTGTCAAGATTGAGAGTCTTAATTACAAGGTACGAAATTAGTCATCGGGCGTAGCATCTCGCGAGGATTAGATCAATGTACTGACCGATTGGTAGCGACTGGTGAAAGGCTCCTTGGTCCTTGGACAAGTTTGGGAGATCAACGACCTCGACATAGTGGTCGCCTTGCCTAACAATCTCACAGGCCACGTCTCACTCACAGCCGTCTCGACTGCCCTAACGAAAAGAGTTGAAGCTGCCGCTGCCGACGATAGCGAAGAAGAACAAGAAGGCAATGCAGATGTTGAGCTACGAAATATTTTCACCGTTGGACAGTACGTTCGGGCATATGTCGTATCAACGATAGAAGATGCAGTCCTCGTTGGGAAATCTAAGCGCCGAATTGAACTGTCTCTGCGCCCGGAGCAATCCAATGCTGGGCTTTCGGAAGGAGATGTGGTGGAGCACAGCACCGTCATGGCCGCTGTCGCCAGTGTTGAGGACCATGGATATGTTATGGACCTAGGCATTGCTGGCTCCAAACTTCGCGGATTTCTGTCGAAGAAAGAGGCCAAGGGGACACTAGAGGCTGGCGCCGTTCAGTTGTGCTTGGTTACCGGAAAGACGGTGAATGGCAAAGTGGTGCAATTAACGACCAGGAGCGAGAAGCTCGGAAATCTGAAGGATTTCCCACGCGATGCCACCACGATTAACACATTTCTACCTGGCACTGTTGTCGATGTCTTGGTTTCCGATGTGTCTAGGAGAGGTATTGTCGGCAAGGTACTAGGGTCTCTCGACGTGACAGCTGATCTCATCCATTCTGGTCACGGCCCAAATAATGCGGACCTGGAGGCTAAGTACAAGGTTGGATCCAAGTTCAAGGCACGTGTCATCTGCACATTCCCAGAGGCCAAGGACCCTAAGTTGGGTATTTCAATATTGGAACATGTCTCGTCACTCACCTCGAAGACCGCGGGCGAAAAGAGCAAATCAAAATCTCCATTGGACGTTCTCCCAATCTCTTCGCTGGTCGAGAGCTGCACCGTCACAAAGGTCGAAGCAGATATTGGTCTCTTCGTTGACATTGGAATTAAGAATGTTCCTGGCTTCGTCCACATTTCTCGTGTAAAGGATGGAAAGGTCGATGCTCTATACGAGTCCAGTGGCCCTTTCAAGGTCGGGTCCGTCCACCGTGGACGAGTCGTTGGCTACAACCCTATGGACGGCGTGTTCCATCTGTCTTTCGAGCAAAATATTTTGGATCAGCCCTTCCTTCGTCTTGAAGATGTTCCGATCGGCGAAGTGGTCAATGGCACCATTGAGAAGCTCATTATTGGAGAGAATGGTGTCCATGGTATGATTGTGAAGCTTTCTGAGGGAATTTCTGGCCTTGTGTCGGAGATGCACCTCTCAGATGTTCGTCTGCAGCATCCGGAGAAGAAGTTCAGAGAAGGTATGAAGGTCAAGGCCCGTGTCCTGTCTACCGACCTCACCAAGCGTCAGCTCCGTCTTACCTTGAAGAAGACACTGGTCAACTCAGATGCTCCTGCCATCAAGTCTTTTGACGAAGTCTCGCTAGGCATGCAGGTTCCGGGCACAATTGTCACATTCCTAAAGAACGGCGCTATTGTGCAGTTCTATGGACCCCTCAGGGGTTTCTTGCCAATCTCTGAGATGAGCGAAGCTTTCATTCAAGACCCTAAGGAGCATTTTCGCGTTGGACAAGTCGTGACAGTTCATGTTTTGGATGTTGATGCGGACTCAAACCGACTTGTCGTTTCCTGCAAGGATCCGTCTGCCTTTGGCATGGAGAGGCAAGTGGCTTTGAAGAACCTCCAGGTTGGAGATATCGTTTCAGGAAAGGTTAGCCAAAAGACGGAAGACGATGTCTTCGTTGAATTAGAAGGCAGCCTACTGAAGGCAATCCTACCTGGCGGTCATCTAACGGATAAGTCCGCCAACAAGAACCAAGCTGCACTGAAGAAGATTCATGTTGGCCAAACTCTGTCTGAGCTGGTTGTTCTAGAAAAGAACGAAAGCCGTCGAGCAGTCACGCTCAGCCAAAAGCCGAGTCTCGTGACGGCTGCGAAGGAGGGCAAGCTTCTTGCAAGCTTAGATCAAGCCAAAGCGGGAGATTTGGTGGCAGGCTTTGTACGCAACATTACACCTACTGCTGTCTTCGTCCAATTCGCTTCCAATGTCACCGCACTGCTGCCGAAGGCCATGATGGCCCAGGAGTCCCAATCTGAACCTGATTTTGGGTTACGAAAGTTGCAATCATTATCTGTCAAGATTATCTCAGTCGACAGAGAACACAGTCGGACCGTCGTAGCAATCCCCTCGGTTGCTGACGCAAAGGAACCTAAGGCATCTAAGTCTGGCCCAGCTGCTGCCAATCCGGTGGACGAGAAGATTCAAAGCATAGAGGATATCTCTGCGGGCAAAATTACCAAGGCCAGGGTTGTCTCCGTTAAGGAGACACAGGTCAATGTGAGGCTGGCCGACAACATCCAAGGCCGCATTGATGTCTCCGAGGTATTTGATACATGGGATGAAATTTCGAACCGCAAGAGCCCGTTGAGAAAATTTAAAGCAAACGACATAGTGGACGTGCGTGTACTCGGTGTTCACGATGCAAAGAAGCATCGATTCCTTCCAATAACGCACCGTTCGACACATTCCCTGCTCGAACTTTCTGCAAAGCCAAGCGACTTGAAGGCAGACATCCTTGCTGAGCCTCTAAGCCTCGAGAATATTGAGGTCGGATCAAGTCTAATTGCCTTCGTCAACAATGTCAGCCAGAATTGTCTGTGGGTCAATATTACGCCGAACGTTCGAGGACGAATTGAGGCTATCGAGGCGTCTGACGATTTATCACTACTTGGTGAGTTAGGCGCAAATTTTCCTATTGGATCAGCTCTCCGCGTTAGAGTCCTCGCCGTCGATGCTTCCCAAAATCGTCTTGATCTCTCCGCCCGGTCCAACGACTCAGCCGAGAGTCTTACTTGGGACAGCATCACACAAGACCTAGTGCTACCCGGTAAGATCACCAAGGTCAGTGAGCGCCAAGTCATGGTCAAGCTCAGCGAGATTGTATCTGGCCCGATTTATCTTGTCGATATTGCAGACGATTACGAACACGCGAGCACACTCAAGTTCTCTAAGAACGGTGTTGTTCGAGTATCCATCGTGGACTTAGACAAGAGCAACAAGCGTGTTCGCCTATCCACCCGGCCATCACGTATTCTCAACTCCTCATTACCAGTTGAAGACCGTGAAATTAAGAGCGCAAGTCAGCTCAAAGTTGGAGACATCGTTCGTGGCTTTGTCAAGAATGTCGCTGATAAGGGCGTCTTTGTCAGTCTCGGTGGTGATGTATCTGCCATGGTGAGGATCTCGGACCTGTCGGACAGTTTCATCAAGGATTGGAAAGCACACTTCCAGGTAGATCAATTGGTCAAAGGCCGCATTACATCCCTGGACGAAACCACTGGCCACGTGCAGATGAGCCTCAAGGCTTCCGTTGTGGAAAAGGATTTCGTTCCGCTGCTTACATACTCTGACTTCAAGGTTGGTCAGGTTGTAACTGGTAAGGTTCGTGCTATTGAGGAATTTGGCGCCTTCATTGTCATTGACAAATCCGACAATGTGAGCGGTCTGTGCCACCGGAGCGAAATGGCCGACAAGAAGGTTACGGATGCCAGGAAGCTTTACAACAAAGATGATGTAGTAAAGGCTCGCATCTTGAAGGTTGATCCCGCCAAGAAGCGGATCAGCTTCGGATTGAAGGTTTCCTACTTCGAGGACGAAGATGATGAGATGGATAGCGATGGTGACGAAGAAGGCGCCCCTCTTTTCTCTAATAGTGAAGATGAGGACGACGATAGCGGTGATGATCTCGTGATAGACGCTTCTGGAGATATTGTTATCACCGGCACGGACAACCAGGAGGAATCAGAGGAAGAGGAAGACGATGTTGAGATGGCTGATCAGCCGACCGGAGGAGCAGGTTTGGACGCCGGTGGATTCGACTGGTCTGGTGCTGCGCTGGATGCTGCCGATGATGGAGCCGATGCGGCTTCTGAAGCTGGGGCGGACAGCTCAGAAAAGAAGAAGAAGAAGAAGAGAAAGCCTGAAATCCAGATTGATCGTACGGCAGAGCTTGATGCCCATGGCCCGCAGACTGCCAGCGACTTTGAGAGGCTTCTCCTTGGTCAGCCAGACTCATCCGAACTGTGGAGAGCATACATGGCATTCCAGCTGCAAGTCAGTGAGCTGTCCAAGGCGAGAGAAGTCGCCGAGCGAGCCATCAAGACGATCAACATCCGGGAAGAGACCGAGAAGCTCAACATGTGGATCGCGTACCTAAACTTGGAAAATGCATACGGCTCCGACGAGACTCTCGACGAGGTCTTCAAGAGGGCTTGCCAGTACAATGACGAACAGGAGGTCTATGAGCGGCTTACGAGCATCTACATCCAGACTAACAAGCACCGAGTACGTTAAATACCGTCAACTCAACATGAGAAATATTACTGACTATTGTTATAGAAAGCCGACGATCTCTTCCAGGTCATGGTCAAGAAGTTTGGAGGCAAGTCACCGCAGGTCTGGACCAACTTCGCACATTTCCTGCACAACACAAGAGGATCTCCGGACCGAGCGCGAGCGCTATTGCCGCGCGCAACTCAGACCTTGCCATCACACACTCATCTAGCCCTGACAACCAAATTTGCTGCACTTGAATTCCGTTCGTCAAACGGCGACCCCGAGCGCGGCCGCACCATCTTCGAAGGTCTTCTTGCTACATATCCCAAGAAGTTCGACCTGTGGAATCAGCTCCTCGATCTAGAAATCTCCGTGTTTGCCGCCAACAAGGCTAAGGATGCTGGTGACGCTGACCCAGCCACTGTTCGCGATGTGTTTGAGCGTGGCACCAAGGTCAAGAGCCTCAAGGCGAGGCGTGCCAAGGCATGGTTCCAGCGCTGGGCCAAGTGGGAGGAGGAGAATGGCGACCCAAAGAGCCGCGAGAAGGTCTCGGCCAAGGCGAAGGAGTGGGCACGCGAGGCTGAGGCGAGAAAGAAGGCTGGCGAAGCCGATGATGAAGAGTGAACAACATGTGTCTCCTAGAGGTTAGAGAACATTCAGGCTGCTGAAGAGTAAATACCCTATCAAATGTACAAATTAATCCGAGGCATGAAGAACATATCGTTGGAATCAAATCATTAGAACGGAGAAGTTTCTAAATTAACAACTCACACCGATGCCCCCCTTAGACTGATGAGCTCTTCAATCTACTTTTTGAAAAGGCCAGAATTTAAGCGTCTTTGTCAAATAATTACTCCTCTCGCATGCTGATGCCAGTGTTGCCTACCTGGTGTTGACTACCTAGGTCCTGCGTTACTTACCCCTATGATACCCGACCAAACATACCTAAACTAGCAAGCTGAATAAAGGTGCATTCTGATGCAATGGCCCTAATGTATCTTCATACTCCGGGGTATTTGTTCTAAAATGTGTTGCTCGAGTCCTCGCTATCACAAATAGAGGAACCGTTCTGCAACCGTGACGATAGACGCCATCTTTCTCCTTGCCTTGCAAATATCGCCTAGATGAGAATACGCTGCACCCGGTTTCGCCCCTCTGAATGATGAATCGAAACTACAAGTCGAGGGTAGTCTTGCGGAGACTTATCGTATGTCGTTATCTGGTCACTCACAGTGAGACTTCCGAACTGGTTTTCTTCTGATTGCCCGAAGGTTTAACGTGCTCAAAAAAAAGAAAAATATATATATATATATAAAAGGGGGGAGACTTGAAAGCCAAAGTAGTCTCTTGGAGTCTAATTGAGTCTTGCCTCGGGATGGTGGCAGAGCCAATTTCATGCCAATGTGCAAAGAGCAACGAGATGCGACAACTTTCCATTAGGTCGACATAGACTAAGCATCTGGCTTTGGAGTCCTGACGAGAGAGCTTATGCTGTAGTATATGACTAAACAAGGATAATGATGAGGGGAATTCAAATCTCTTTCCATTCTAGGGGTTTGTGTTTGGAGTCACGATCACAATCCTATGAAATCTCCGATGTATATGCCGTTTGCATCAGCAAGGCGACTAACCCTGTTTAATAAGATAACCTTGTCGCTTCTCAACGCTTCCAACTGAGCTGGAATTAGGCAGTCGAAGTAAAACTCAAGACGAGCAAGCCTTGGCTCGCTCTCATGCTCTCCCCTTCCGAGGACGGAGGTTCCAAGTTACAGTAGGCGACATCGCCGTGCTGTAATGCGGTTGCCGGAATTGACCTTTGGTAGCAGCACGATGTCTTTTTGCAGAGTCTAACTTGTCTTGCAACATATCACTCTCGTGCTCGTAATCCTCAACCTCCCTCTCCACAAACGCCTGTGCTATCTTAATGTCCAGGACCTGTACCTGAAGCTTGTGGTGCTCTTTGCGAGATTTCTTGAGGTTCCTATCAGCTACTCGTTTCATTCGCTCGAGTACCTCAATACCCTCCAACTCTCCCTCGTCTGCTTTGATCCGCATTTGGCGAAGTTCCATCGTCAGTCGTTCGAAGAGGCTGGCTGCCGTTCGTGTGTTGGAGTCCGAGTTCCATATGGCAAGTGCCTGACACAAGGCTGGGGCTAATCTGTCAGATGTGTCGGTATCCCAGCTGGTAGCGGCGATCAGTTCCTTTGCATAGTCCACTTTTCCGGCGTCGTTGGTGATCGTTGCCAACCCAGCGAAACAGCAGTCAAGCACAACAAGGACGTCACACTCCGCTTCTGCTATTATATCCCGTATGACTCCCCATTCAATCTCGCTGCAATTTGGGTCGCCATACGTACTATGGCTTGTGGATTGTCAGCTTTTAGACTCCTCACATCCGATTAGATGTCGTTTTTCCTACCTGGAAAGAACAAGCTCGTTCCCACGGTCCTCCCCGTGCCCATTGACATAGATGAATCGAGGCTTATCCTTGCCGTCCAGAAAGCTGGTCAGATCATTTTCAAAGTTATCTGAATCAACAAAAAGCTCCTTAACTGCGAATCCCACCCTCTCGAGAGCTTCTCGGACTCTCTGATTTTCTTCAATGAAGAAGGCCGCGTCGATGTATTGGAAAGACAGGATGAGCCCTCGCCCGAGCACCTTCGTGCGAGCCATCTGGCAGTCCGTTTAGTTTCGCCAATAGAATTAGTTCAATAATAATCGAGGCTGTTAGATTCCACCCGTTCATACTTTCAAATCCAAAAGGTGGTAGGTTGAAGCTTCCACCTTTTATAAGACGCGAAGCAAATTACAAGCTTCAATCGTCCTCTTTGTACGTCCCTGAAACGGGAGCTGCTCCTCTCTAATGCTTCTGTCATATTTCACAGGGAGCTAGAAGCTGGTTGCCCAACATGGCACATGTCTTGCAAGCGCGAGGCTTTGACGTCTCGAAAAATTGCAGCGAATGAATGCTCATTTGCGGAAAGGGAGGCAGCCATGACTTTCCAACAAATTTATGCAGTCCCATATCCTCTGTGTGCGCTCAATATCACATTTACAGGTAGATAGTTTCTTGAAAAACAATACATTGGAAAAGGGCGATTGCGCTGTCATTACTGTGAGCTCTGCTCTGAATTGCAAGGTTGCCGCGGGATGCCGCATGGGGCTGTTGAAGATCAGGGTCCAGCCTCATTGATCCAGGCCCACAGCATCGGTCTCGTCTCAAGTACTCCTCCACCAGGGTAATAAATATTAGTTCACCAAGGGTATTACTACCTCCTCAATAAGGCATTTATCATATTTGCAGAAGTTGATAGATGCATAGTATTGAATAGAATATTCGAGAGCTTGATGCGTATGACGACTCTCAGCATTGAGTATCTTTACCCTTCAAGAATCAACGTTTATTACCCTGGCGGAGGAGTAAAGGCGCCAAGCACTAGACCTGGAAGGAGCAACAACGAAGAACAAAAGGACCTCTCCAAATTCGCTGTCGGTGTAGCCCAAGTCTAGACTGGCCCGGCCTAGCGAAGCCGAAAGGCGACAAATTTGCAAGCCTCCTAGGCTCCTGTGGTAGGCCGCGATTAGTACGCTTATTGAGACCTCAGGAGAAAGGTGGCTGAATCTGACTGAAAGAACAAAGGCGTATCAACTCAAGGCACAGACTGTGATGTGCAGACGCCAGGACGCTTTGTAGGACAAGCTGCACACCTCAAACGATACTGAAGAGTAGGTTGGACAACAGGTATAGCCCTTCACCAACAGCACAAGTGTACAGGCGCGATTAAGACGGAAGGTATTCTGTCATCATTACTAGGTATCATACTCATATAATCATCTTCTATATGCCTTCATCTAAGGTCTCTCGGTGATGCGTATACTGCTGCACCCAATTCTCTCTCTCTCCTCTCGTAAACGATCTGGTACTTGGCGATCAAGGTGGAGTGGTTGAGATAGTAGCGGCTAAGCGGGCGAGACTGCGCCGCGCCTGGTCTAAAGGACTATCGCCCTCATGCCGAACCGCCGATGCACCGAATCGTCTCTGTCCAGGATTCCAAAGTCCACTATTGATTCCTTCATCTTCCATAGAATAAACGAAATCACAGGCCATTCTGGGCTCTGCGTCGCTCAGTGATCCATCCCTATCCCGCCTGGTGCGCCATCGTATCCTAATGTCCCAATGCTCTCTGAAAATGCCCATATTTCAAACCCCTGCTTCAACACAAGGCCAATGCAATGCTACCATATCTCATGTCCCAAAAACAACTGTGTAACAAAAAATGGAAGATATGCTAGAAATGATAAGGGCTTCTGTGGGAAATACCTTGCAGATCGATGGAGGTAAGAATGGCTCAAGTGCTGCGACCTGGAAGTAGTACTAATAACCTGGTTGTCGAACGTACGACAAAAAAAGCCCAATCCCTCGCTATGCAGACAATATGCCACGTCAACAATAAAAAAAGCGCATGAGAAAAGTTTCATGTTTCGTGAAGTCAGTGAAGAGTGTCGGTCTCCCAGTGACATGCTTGATGTATAAACCCCCATGAACCCCCACGGCATGGACGTGGGTGTCCACAAATGTTTCTCCCACACAGAAGTGCAGTATACAGTAAATGTCTCGTGAGCCCTTCACATGACAAAATAATGAGTCGGGTGCTGGTCGATCTTTAGGAAATTGGCCTTGTCCGGCCAGGAAGTGCCCAACAACTGGTGACGAGCCAGTGGATTGCCCTGCCACTCCTGTGCGAGACAACGGGATCTCATCGAATAAACACTCGCCATTCTTCGTTTCGAAAATTCTTCTCTGTGTCGAGCCCTAATCAAGAGCCCCTGTCTCGTCATCGGAACGAAGCGGTGATAAGTGCGGGGATTGTGAATTCAGGGTCCCGATTGCTGCAAGGGCCAAAGTAAACTCGGCGGGGTTTATCCTCCGTCTGTGCGAGGCTACTTTTCAACGGTCTTTCGCGTCCATGGATTATGATAGCGTGACGCTGCCATTTCCTATCGCGCACATGGCTTTCCGCGATATCGGGCAGCAGTCAACTCCACTGTAGAAATTGGACCGGCTTACGTTCGTCAAGTTCTATGTGATGAGCGGGTCCGCTGAGCCCTTCAAGATTGTTTTCGACACTAAGTAGGACACCAGGTAGTGTTCGCGTGCCGAAGGATTTCAAAAGGCCCAGAAGGGTTCGAGATGCGTCGAGTTGCCTCCGGTATACTCGTTCGCAGGCGATCCGTAAGCTGTATTGCAGCCGCGATTCGAGATGTAGACTTCACCCCAAGTTGCTTTCAGCGATTTAGTATGTGACTGCAATCCATCTGGTAGGGACACCGTCCACGCCGACTTCGTAAGGCTTTGAAGGGACTTTCCTTGCCGGAAGTGCCCATCTCGCACGACCTGGCCGTTGGTCGTCCAACTTTCCCTTCCTCCGCATCGCCATTTCCATAACTGCAATGCGAATAAAATCCGAGTTCTCTCGCATCTCTCGCTGCCGAGGTCCGGGCATCGGGAAGGACAGCGCAGCTTCCTTCCGAGCCGAATTTCTGCCTGATGGGTCCCCAGCGCTTGAGTAACGCATCCGTGACGATGGTGGTGCGCTCTTCGACCGCTGTACCTTGTAGGTCTGCATCTGAATGGATGCAGTGAAGCCCCGAGTCGGTATGACCGGGGCTGCAGTGGAAGCGATCGGCTCCAGTCGAGACGACTGCGTGGGATTGAGATATCTCCGAAGTGCAGCTGTTGGTTCCTCCTGGAGAGGGGGTGGCCTCCGCTCGTCAGTGAACGGAACTTGAGGGTCGATTGCAAGGATAGATCGCGTCAAGAAATCTTCCGGTGGGATGGATGTTAGGTTCATTGACGAGAATGACCGTGCCGCATTGCGTAAAGCGCGAAGAGACGCAGTCAAGTTCGATTTGAAAACAGACTTGAACGGCAGGAAGGGCATCCGCGCCTCGATTTCCTTTTCCTCCTGATCTGGTGGTTTTCCGCCAAAGACTCTAAAATCCAGCTCCTCCAAGTCAATCTCTGCGGCTGATAAAGGGTGTTCCTGGCTTTGGCCGGGTGGTGAGGAAACTGGCTCTAGCGATCGCCTTGTTGGGCGGGCTTTCCGCCCTCTCGGCGGACTGTAAGGCGTGTCAACCGAAGGGAACGTTTCCGTCCCGAATGAGTCGGCAAGGGAGGGCATCGATTCCATAGACACAGTTCGGGTTGAAAGTGCAGACCCCAGCGTGCTGTCGCTTATTGAAATGTCATCCTCGAGGTCCTCTGGCGCACTCAGGAGCAGGTCCAATGGACTTTTGCTGAGGTTGAGACTCAGTTCCTTCTCCGACTCCTGCGCCTGTTCAATGATGGCATCCACTGTCATCCTCTTCTCCCTGACCATTCGTTGTCGCAGGGTTCGCTGGCTCTTTGACGGGGGAATACTCGTGACTGCTAGCAAGGCGGCGACTGACGGTGGGATTGCATCTGGAGAGTGTCCGTCTTTTGCTCGCTGAGAAGAGTGCTGCCTCCGCCTCTGATGGTGATGGTCGCTATGGTGCTTCGACGGATGCGCCGTGCCTCGATTCGTCTTCGTGGGGATTTGCAGCGGTTCGGTCGGAGTAGTTGGTCGTGTAAGTGTAGTCGTAGTCTTGGGCGGGCTCGGAGATGGGGAGGGCGACTTGGTCGGTTCCCTCCGCTTTGCGCCCATCTTATCTGTGGTAGGTGTCGCGAGGCTATTCCTGTTATTATTACTCCCGACGAAGCTCCTTGCCTGGCGATCATCCTTTCTCCTGAGTGGTAGTGTCGAGGAGGGTGGTGAGGAAGAAGAAGTGCCAATGGGCTGTTGGGCGTGGGTTTGTCGGGAGACCAGAAAGGACCTCGGAGACATCATAGTGTCCAAGTTGCTCCCGTCTAGCCCGTCCCCGTAATATTAATAACTAGCAAACAGTGATTTGGCCGTTTCGGCGTGCCAATCAGTCTGGTCCACTGGTACCCAGTGCTGGGCACTATCGACCGGACTGCAAGTGCACGTTACAGCACAAGCTGTTGACTTTCGGCTAGGGCAGGCCGGCTGCACTGTGGACCATTGCCAGATCGATTCTTGGAATTCCAGGGCGTCGTACTGGACCAACTGGAAAGCCAGGTGCGGCCGGGAAGGGCAGGTTATGATGCTCGTGTGCAGGTCGCAGGGGTCCGGCGTTTTCTGTACGTAAATGTACGTAAAAGGAACCGCGAGAATTGAGGGTCGGACGGTCCGCTCGACGTCAATGCCTGGTAACGGCGCCGGGTCCGACTTGACCAACGTAGGGAGCACCGCGGCAATGATGATGTCTGGTGAGGGTCCTGTACGTAAGTGATCGTAGAGTTGCTTTATTAGAACTCTCCGTTGACTAAAAACGTCTTTTTCTTGCTGTTGCGGTGGGTGCTTGAACTCGTGGTCGATGATGGTGTGTGTACTTGTCTGCGAGTACCTGCGCTGCGCGTGGGATGAAGCGTTTCGTCACTTGTCGCCCACCTGTTCTCTTTACTACTGCTCCTCCTGCTGGTGCTTGTATCCTCTTCGCATGCGAGATTCGATTCGATCCAATCCCAACAGTCTGGACGAGACCCCTTAATTGTGTGACCTCCGCATTCGAGAGTGCAGCTGCTCCACGCTGTCTTTCAGCCCGCGGGTCTGGTCTGCTGGATCGCTACCGAAGATGGGCACACCTTTAGTGTACGTCACGAGAGCAGTGATGATCTCAACACGTGTATATCGAAAGGCGATGGCGATGCGATATACTTTCCGCTAGGCGTCCTAGACAGATATACAAGAAGGGAAACAAGGTCCACGGCGGAAGAGGAGGTCAGATTGTCTATTATCTATCATCTGCCTATCTATCGGGCGCAGCCACCAAGCAAGCAAGTACGAGTGCGCGGCCCATCGCTCTTTCCCGAGCGACCTACTCAACACAGCTGGTGTAGTGCCGTACCTGCCGAGACAGTGGGTATGGTAAGTACTAGGTAAGTAATAGGGTAGACTCACACGACCGACTTGGGAGCTGATAAGGGAATTGCGAGGAAGCGGGATGGGCTAGGCAGGTACGGCCAACTCAGCCAGTCTAGCCCAGACTGTTCAGTCCACCCCAACCCCAACAGCTTCCTTCCCGATCGTTGCTTTTATTACGATCATTCCTTCCCTGATCCCTCCCACTTCACTGTAAACTTACCTGCTTCAATCCAAAGTAGTGTTGTTCCTGCCTTGCTCGCATGTAACAGCAATACCTTAATAAACTACCTAATGTACCTACCTGTTATTGTCGTAGTGTTCGCCGTGCAACTGGCCCCTCGCCTGCCTAATTCGGCCAGTTCTTCTTGTGTAAATAAATGCCTTACTGTACGTCCACGTTGTATGTACAGTACCTTGTCACAGTCCCATTGCTTCTTTCCTCCTTTTTTCTTCTCACGCTTCTTTCTTCCCCTGGATCTGATCTGGCCGTGGGGGAGCGAACGAGGGATGCGCGAATACCCGACCCCTATTATCATGATCATGACTCTGACTCTTGCTGGCTGCTTCAAAGGCAACGAGCCAACATTCCCTTAATATTTCGATCACTGTAACTGGAGCTCGTAACTTGCAGGTGCAGGTGTCCGGAGATGCCCAACTGATAAGCAACGCCGCCAGCCGTCATACCCGCTTGAGTGCCTGCACGACACGACACCGCGCCTGCTGGGGGATCCCCACTCCGATCGTCATACATCCCTACAGCCGGTCCTTTGGCGACCAGTCACGTTGCAGATGTTCCCAAGTCTCAGGCCTGCTCCGGCGCCGCCCGCCTGAACCCAGCAAGCACAGATGCACACGACCTGCTGGGAGGTAACTCTAACAAAGGTAAATGACACTTCACTTTCAAAAGCCTCAGAAGCCTCCCACTCTGTCCACGGGATCTTGCTTGGCTGACTGTACTCTGCGCTGTACTGTGCCTGATCGAGGCGGATGTCTTACATCCAAACCGGCTGATCGGAATGAATGAGGCCAAAGTGTCCTCCAACTCGCGTGGGTGAAGAGGCTGCGAAAAGGGGAAATCTCGTTGTTCAGCTACCAACGATCCCGGTATTGGCATTGTATCGCGCGCTCTGCAGTCCGAAATTCGCTCATTAAGACCCCATCGTCAAAATTCTTCACCGTTCTTACTTACCCAAAGAAGTAGGGGAGACGCCGTTTCTAATTTACCTCACTGCTACTCTACACTACTGCACTTACCGACTCGAACATTAGTCGGTGACATTTTGCGGCCAACCCACTCTGGCCGCTGCCAACGCAGGGTAAGGGCTCTCTCGTGGGGCTTCCTTCTTGTTCTTGTGGGATTGTGGGCCATTTTGCTTCTAGAAAAGCAAATCCCGACTCCGATCTTCGTTAGCATCAACGACCCTGATTTGACAGAGTGGGCTTTCCAGTGTCGGACACAAAAGCCGTAGCTCGTTCTATTGCGTCGGAGCAGTCCGTGGGCTTCTTCTCAACACCCTTTCAGCCGTGGTTCTGTCAAATCTGTAATTTGCGTGTAATTCCCAGAGGCCAATGTGCAGAGGCGTACACCCTCTTCGGAGCTGACTCAACCGTGCAGTTTCCTTGCCCCTTGGCAATTCCCATATGCAGGCAGCCAAATACGGACCGCCGACCCAACGTCTCAGTCAATCAGATCCCCATGCGTGGTGCTGTCACGGATGTAAGGGGCATTAACCATAACCACTCACTGGTGCGGCAGGCAACAGGTCGGGGGGAGGGCGTGGGCTGCACCCCACAGTACAGAATTATGAATGCGACACCATGAGACACATCCCAACTACCTTAGGAGGAACAAGTTGGGCTCGGATCTGGTTTCCCATTGCTTGCGCGGGCAAGTGGAGCTGAATCTGTTGTTTTGGGCTACCCACTCAGAGAGACTGCTTAGGACTCTCGTCGCCACTTGGTATGCTACCGATTCCGACCGCTCCAAAGACCCCTACTACTAGAGACCGCCGATATAGGAGATGCGGCTTTGTTGAGAGGCACCAGACCGGACCAGACCTTCGACAGTGGACCATCTATCATCGTTTTGTAATGACCGTTCGACTGCCAGTCCTCGAGCTCCTCGCATGCACAAAGTCTAAATACACCTCTGCGTAACGAATCTCGCAGATATTCATTGTCAGTCGTGAGACCACCTGCACGACGCTGAAAGGAGCAATTCTTTATCAGAGGATGCTCATTCGCTTGGGTGTCTAAGACCTAGCCGGTCCAACCCACCCACCCAAAGCCCTGTAAATGCGGGGTAGCGCCGGCGATAGCCCTTCCATTGTCTTTGTGATAACGATAGCGGCATAGGCATGGTAACCCGATCGGCTTGTTACCTGTAACCCTATCGATAGCCGGGTGGCCTGCGAAGATCGCATCAGACAGCTTGCCCTTGCTTGTCTCAGGCATCAGGTGATGCTTATTGATCGTGGCCATGCCTGCAGGGCGACGTTGAGCTAAAGAGCCTCTTCCAAGATCTAAGATAGGCATCGTGACCCCCGGCCGTTATGTTATGTTATGTGATATGGTCATGGTTCTCACTCAGCCTCAGCCGACCAACCGCAGCCCAGTAGAGTGCTATGTAGTACAAGACGTTCCATTTCTCAGCATTGCAAGTCCAGCCTAGACATTGTGTTTGCTCGTATTTGAGAAGCCGAGCTATGATACTTTGGTACCAAATCCTGATGCCGTAAACAACGGACGAAGAAAAGAAATAGTACTTCCAAGCGAGCACCCACCATCCACGCCTTCACACGACCCTTCAGAATCACCCGCTGGCTCACGCCACGCGGCGTACCGCGAATATGCGTACATTGGCTCTGAGGAGGCGGGCCGTCGAGACCTGTTACCAAGGCTAAATCGCGGTTGTCACAGATGCGACCCGCAGCCGTCTACCGTTCGGCACGCGACTCTTGTGGGTCACAGCCGTCGCCCAGGACCTTCAAGTTCACAATACCCTCGGTTCTCTTGCGGAACTGCTCTTTCTCAGGAATTGACTGAAGTCAGTTATTATTGTGCATCAAAGGGTATCAATTTGCATTCCGTTAGTGACAGAAAGACAACTAAAAACTTGTTCCTCGGAAACAGAGGACTTTTGCTGCCTGTTGCAAAGCACAACAATCCAACCCCCTCAAACGCCAAAGTGCGATGTCCGAGTCTAATTAAGTAGCACCCTTCGACATCGTACAGTCTTTCTCGAAATGTACACACCAATCCAAGCCCAAACTCCTCCCTCCTCGCAATGAATAGCCGTAGCCGTAACAAGAGAATCCTACCCGTGATGAATGCACTACCAACGCCGAAAAAGACCAGCAGAGTAAGAAGGAGACCTTGACCTTGACCGCGAGATGGGAGGAAATCCATCAGAACGGTCTCCCGGCCTCACTCCACCCGCCTCTCCTCGTCGGCGTCGTCATCTTGGGCGTGATCACCCCGAAGCGCCGCTCGCCGTACTTGCTGAACCGCTCCTCGTTGTAGTCCCGCTCCCCGCGGTACTCGAGGTCCGGGTACACGCTCTCGCTGTAGAAGCGCTCCGCCGGGAATTTCATGCGCCCGAACTGTTCGGGCCCGTCGTCCGGGTCGTACCAGATGGCGTCCGCGAGCGGGGACGGCGACGTCACCCGCGCCGGCGCGCTCGTCAGGTTCCTGCTGTTGCCGGTGGTGGTGACGGCCGTGCCGATGTTATTGGTGCTCGGCTTCGTGGTGGTAGATGCGGTTATGGCATTTTTGTTATTGCTAGTGTTGCTCGCGAAGTTGCTGCCGTAGCTCCCCGGCCCGACGGCCATGTCCTTCACCACGGCGTCGATCTCCCGCTGGACGTCACTGACACGCATGATGCCGTTGGCCGTCATGGTCTCCTCCTCGCTCTCGCGCGGGCTCTGCGACCGCAGCGCACGATCGCTCGTGCGGAGCCGTATGTCGCGCAGGTTAATGGGCCGTCTCGACCCAGCGCGACCCCGGCCTCCTCGTCGCCCGCCTCTGCTGCCGCCGCGGTTGAGCTTGGCGCCCCCGCGGCTGCTGGTGCCCGTGCTGCTGCGCGTGTAGCTATATCCCATCTCGGGATCGGCAGCCGCGGCGGAGGAGGACGGCGGAGGCTTGCCGCCGTAAAAGCTGTTGGGGACCCAGCCGCCGCGGCGTCGTGGGCGGATGAATGGCCTTATTGCCGGCGCTGAGGCAGTGATCAAGGCGAGGTTGATCTCAATTGTCGAGACGATGAAGCCGATGTTAAAGGTTGGGTCCTTGAGCATGATGAGCCCGAAAAGGCCTTGTACTAGAAGTACTAGGCGGACGATAGAAGTAATTGTCACTCTGGAAGGTGTTGTTAGTCTTCTGTATAATGACATTGATCAAAGTTTGGCTTACAGGAATCCTAAGAGGAAAACAAATAATAGCGCAATCTTGGTCCTCTTTGGGATGTTAAGGTCGACGAAGATCCATAAGGGCAAGCCCAGGACCAGGAGGTCTGTGATAATGTTCCATGTAGCCGTGATTGTGAACACAATTCTTTGGTCCACGCAGCGCCCTCCGGGAATGGTCTTGTCCCAGTTGAAGGATATCGGAGTACATTGGAAGACGATGACGAAGAAGAATGCGATCATCTGCGCAATGTTGAGAGTGTTGAGGGCGATGATGAATCGCCGTACGCCAGTCTTCTGGCCGAAGAGTCGTAGTAGGAAGAGAAGCACTGATGACTTGACCAGTGCCAAAATTGGGTTGTACAGTATCTGCACCGCATAGTTCCAAATGGCAGCCTCAGTTGAGGGTGGTCCTGGAGGTACGTCGGCAATGTGAATGCCGATAAAGTTCGTTTTGATAACTGGCAGATTTCGTTAGATCTGCCGTATAGTTACAGCAAAGATAGGTCTTACAGAAGAAGCTGACAACAGTTTCAGCGAGTGACATTAGCTTTAGTTGATCTTAGTCTACATTCGTCACAACACATCAAATTCCTTGAGCTCTTACCATGGCAACACTTATTAAACCATCATCTATGAATAGGTTAGCTTATATTATCCAGACGTTCAAGCCAGATTTTGATTACATACCCCATCCAAAGGCATTTGTTGCTAGTCGCCCCGCCGTACGAAGAACGACTACAACCAAAGCCAAAGCAGGAAAGAAGAAGTTGAGAAAGAGAGCGAATGTCTGGAGCCCAGTAGTGGGCACCTCTGGTATATCAAGGACGTTGGCCATGGCGCTGCACGACAACGAATCGTCATCCATTCACTCCACTCGAGGTCGAAGTCTGGCGAAACGGATCATCGAAGTTGGAAAGCCAGAACTAACAAGAGAGTCGATTCCGGGGAAGAGGAAAACGAAGGACAAGATTTCAGAACGGAGCGGGAGCCTGGGGGATTAAGAGTCTTAAGATATCGACCGACACGGCATGCTTCAACAAGAATTGGAAATCTTGACCTGATCCCGTCAGGTTGACCTGTCCCGTCTCGGAAAGAGACTCTTGATCTTCTAGACCAAGACGAATGAGTGATCGCTGATCTCAGGTGTCGTCTCGTCCCAAGTCGACCTTGCATGCAGACATCCGGCCGCCGGTTAAATCTGCCTCGTGTGTCATGATACTCTCGAGGCAGATCTTGTGGAGAGAGAAAAAAGAAGAGCGGATCTACGGGGCCACGAGGTATGATAATGATGTGGCTCTGGTGGCTCACAGGTGAGCGGGAGACAGTCATGCCTGAAGGCTGCATCAATCCGTACATCCCCCATGCAGGGGTGTCTGAGAACCAGATGGCTGTGAGCCACAGAGGGTCGCATTCCCAAGAAACGACACAACTTGCCACTTAGCTGTTGAAATTAAAGCATGCGGCAGCTCTTTCACATGCATGCATGCTAGCTAGTGAGGGAGTGGAATGAATTTGTGAAAGAACCAACATCAATGAGAGCTTCCTCGGTGACCCATACGTGTCGAAGGATGCGGCTCGATTGGATTGATAGTGATATAGTACGAGATGCTTCATGATATAGATAGAAGACATCAGCGCATACCTGGCACTTGCCGAATACTCTATCAAATGAAGAGAATATTACTAGGTTGACGGAAGGGAATTGTCAAGAGCTGATCTCAAGCGCAGCAAGTGGCTGAACCACACAACCTTGAGGAACGGACAGAGAAGGCAGAACTCTCGTGAGCGAGGCGGATCAAACGAGATACGGCGGCGATGTTCGTCATGGGTTATCATGCGATGAACAGCAATGCGTGCACAAAGTTCAGATGACATATGGTCTCTCGCGTGGTGTAATGAGAAGTCGTAAAAGTGGGCGCACGGGAGGATGCGTGCGGCGAAGAGCAGGGCAATGGCTACGGGAGTCTTTTCAGACGTCTGAAACTCGCAGACGGCACGCTGCTTGCTGGGCATGAAATCGAATCTTGATAGGTAGGCTGTAGGTGAAGAGCCAATTGAGTCAAAGTGCCTTGGTTTGAAGTCGCCCAAGAAGGCAAGGCTGTCATGCTTGGGTCCCCTCCAGAAGAACGCGGTTGGCTGCTGCTACCCTCCACCACCTGCATTATCGATAATGCTATCGAGCGAAAGGGTCTTTTGCCTATAAGCCTGGTGACATCCTTCAGACACGCACATGCAGAGGAGGCACAGCTGCATACTCACAGACCTCCTGGCATTGCCATCATCCGCACAGAGAATGGTCCGGGAGTCTGACCCAAAGATGGTCGGATGAAGGATGATGCGAATGGAAAGCCTCGGGGGGAAGGAGTTGAGCAACGGATCTACCGACGCGAAGTGGCTTGAAGAAAGATCTCTTGATAATTGTCTACATGGGCAGCTATGAAGGGTTCGGCACTCAATAATTTGGGGGACCACTGCCCCAGATACATCCCTGTGCTTCCCCACAAAGTCCACTGAAGAAGGCATCGCCGCGTCTGTGCGGCTGCAATGCTAGGATGCCCCGGCTTCAAGGAGTGGCCATCGCCCCGGCAGCTAGCAAGTCTCAACTGTATTTAGCCAGCCCATCGCCATCATGAAGATGGTACGGCTTATTCTCGAAAACATCGCCAAACTTGAGAGATGCTTCCATCCGGCCGTCTAGAAGACTTGACCTGGTCTATCGTCCGAACTACATGGAAATCCATGGATCTTCTGGACGTGAACGCATTATCGAAGTTGGGATGAAAGGATGCATTCAAGCAATCCGGGATGTAAAAATGCCGATCTTCGGGCAGCTGGTGAGTTCGTACACTGGCGAGGTGGATGATGTCCATCCGACCACGTCCATCCGACCACGTCCATGCCTAGTCAGTCCAGGTCCTCAATCTATTAGATAGCCATTTCACGATCTCAGCCAGGGACGGTTAGCCGAGTTTATAGCAACAAGTCAAACAACGGGCGACCGGGAGTTGCAAGGCCGAACAAACCTGGATACAGAACATGCTCGAGATACGATCCTCAACTCCACCAATCTCATCGCTACAATTGAACGTCGCCATGCTCATTTCCCAGACCCAAAGCTGCCTCCTGTAGTCTTAAACAACAAGCCCAAGAAAAGAATTCCGTTACATCGGCGTGACCGCACAACCCTTGCATCCAGCCTATATTTGGCTTAATCAAGGGAACTGTGCTCTCATTAAGTATATGCTTCCCTTTAAATTCACAGGCAACGAAGATATCAAAAGTTTGAACAAGCGGTCTCCTCACTCGATTATCCATCGACTTGGGCGTTTTGGTGGACGGTGATCTGTATTCAGGCTTTACGATAAGGACTGTAGACGAAGATCCCCGACGATAGCTCTGTGATCACTGAGGTAAATCCCGGCTTCAAAGACATTTGGTAGCACGACATAGCCATCAACCTGCCATGGAGTGACAATCTTTTCTCGATCGCCATCTGCCTCACACGGCCCCAGAAACAAGAAGCCGAGTCTGCTCTGTTCATCTTTGGCCTTGTCGGGCTCAAACCCAGTGAAAGTGATTATGTCCCCGTAACGGTCTCGTTCTTGAACCTGATCATGAAGATCAACCATATAGCCACTATCCTTCATTGCGAGGTATGCTTTCTGGGTCGTGGACGAGTTGAAGTCTCCGGCTGAGAAAATCCCCAGCTTACCACCTCCACTCCAGGCACTGTGAACTCGCTTGAGAGTTCTGATGGTGATTCCCACGCTTTCCAGTCGACTTTTGGAACCCTCGTTGTCGAGATGGGTATTTGCTGCCAAGACTTTCTGCTTGGTCTCGACATGCTCGAAGACGCCCATCGTCAATATGCGGATCGATCCGGCATCCCATCCTTTGCTTGGCCGGTCTGGTGTCTCGCTCAACCACACATTCTCATGATGAAGCAATTTGAAGAGCTGGATGGGGTAGAGAATCGAGTTATATTCTCCCTTCTGCTTGCCGTCATCGCGCCCTACGCCAATATGCGCCCAAAAGGGACCATTCGGAAGCTCGCTGACATGTCTCGAGCCAGCGTGATTCAAAGCGCTCAGAATGTCATCAAGTTGGTTATGCAAAACTTCCTGCAGACAGATGAAAGAGGCCCTGCACCAATCATAATGGGCGCACTTGACTGGCAAACAGGAGGCGCCATGAAATTGGCAGATTGCATCTCATGACGTCTTTGGCTTAAGACGAGGAGCTTCCGTTTCTTCCATGGCCGCTCGTTTGTGAAAGGATCTGAGGTCGCATAGCGTATGTTATGGGTGATGACACGTAGTTGCAGCCCGTTGTTGCTAGCTTGGCTGGCTGATTGAGGAGACGATAATCCTGATGTCGTTGAGGTATTGTGGAAGAGATTAATAGATTCTACGTCATTTCTCTCTCGTTGGCTAGCCGTGAAAGCTTGTTGGCTAGTAATGAGGCTACAAAGTTAAGTTGGTCTCATCATTTTTAGCTGAACCCTGCGCCGCGAATGGCATGGCCCAATGTTTTATTTTCACCACCGCACGGCAAGAAGGGGTACGTACAGCTTCCGCATTTTCTGGGTCGCCTGGATTGTATCTGTCATAAAATTGTAATCAGAGCCAGAAATATCTAAACCAGTTAGGTTCTGAAAACGATACGGCTTTCTACCTACCTGGTTTCTTAGGCACTTCATACAGAGACGCTTCCAGCCTTGCCCCTCAAGCAAGTGGCATGCCGACCTAACTAAATTGTTTCTTTGTGTCATTTCCCTGCCATCACATTCATACTCTCGTTCAATGTGGACCAATACGTAGTGTCAATGCCCTGAAACACCCAGTCTTCCAAATTAGACGTGAGATACGAAGATCTATCCTCCATGTTCCCGTCCACAACATTGCCCATGCCAGAAGGATGAACCTGGTTCATGCCAGCAGCTTCGAAGGATAGGACTGGCCGTGGATCAAGATCGAAGTCACTGAGAAGCGGGTGCTGCAGAGACATTGGATGTGGAAATACCACACAGTTGTGGCCCGCGTCGTATGTGCCAGTGCCAGTGGCAGGTGCGGGTCTGGGGTTGATGCTGACGGTGCCTAAGAAAGGAACCGTGAGGCTGACTGGCTCCTGACTGTTGTTCATGATGATAGGCAGAAGCTGGCTGAGTGTCTCGCCCGACTCAGTCGCGAGACGGTCGCGTTTGTATTCGGCGAGCTCCCGGAAGGTAATCAGCACGCCCTCCACGAGATCTCGGTCAGCCTGCCGCATGTCGTGCCCGGTCCCTGGGCCTAAGTGGCCGAGCAGCAGAGTCATGCCTGCGATGAGAGCTGAGTAGTCGATGGGTCGGCCAGCGATTGTCAAGATGTTGCCTTTACGGAATGCGAGAAACCGCTCGAGGACGGCTCTGCTAGCACTCATGCAGGCCAGTCGGTTGTGGCTGTGCTTCCCCCCGTCCTTGTCGCGAAGAAGATACGGCAGGTGGAGGAGGATGAGCAGCGTATAGTGGCGAACCTGTGTGTACATGGCGGAACGAGCTGACATGAGCTGCGACGTGGATCTTCGCCAAAAGGTGAGGTCGGAGAGGGTAGCCTTGGGAATGACGGGAATGTCCCACCACGACCTTTCTATCTCGCTCATAGCCTGTTCGAACTCACGCTCAATACTTTGAGTGGCCGAGTACGCCTCATCCGACCTAGGCGGGAGATCATTTCTATCTGCAATCTTCCGAGAAATAGCAGCATGTGCTTTGTTAAGCATGTCAAACGACTTGTCGGAGGAAATTGGAGTTACGTGCAAGAAATTATCCTTGTAAGAGGCCGGAGTAAGACCAAGAATGACAGAATGATAACGGTCACTGCAATTAAGGCGATACCATAGGATGCTCATGGAAGGCGTCGCCTTGGGGTCCTTTGCCGTCGCACATGAGGGAACGGGTGGTGGCGTTGGTCGATCTATGCCCAAGACACGAGCTAAGTCGAGTGCACGACGGGTGGTCATCCAAGCCCGTCGCAACTGGCCACCCTCGGCCTGGAACATGCTCAACAGAATCAGGATCTCAATACCTTCACCACAGCCTATCATTTCGTCGTCGCTGGTCACGGTGGTGGCAGCGGCAACCCACTGACCGACGAGCTCGCAGGCCTGCTGATGGACAGGCAGCTGTATGCGAGTAGGATCGAAGTCGTGCGGCAGGTTCTGCATGCAGATAGCGTACTGGAGAAGGCGTTTGGCGATAAGAACTGGGTGAGTGTCGAGGTTTGGCCAAGACGCTGAGGCTAGAGACCAGTGAGGCTCTGTTCGCCCAGCGATATGGTCATCTCTGGAATGCGCAAAGCTCAGGATCATAGAAGCCCCAGGACTCTCAAAAGCCAGGACGTTGCGAATTTCTTGGGAAGGAAGCAGGGCATGCAGATCGCGGGCTATCCTCTTATAACGCTGGTGCAAATTGGTTTCTTGGGTCCCCGTATATGGAAAACTAGGAACGTATGACGCTGAACATGATGACGGGGAGTCCGGCTGCTGTGCGGTTCGATTATGGTGAAGTGCGGCTGATGATGAATCAGGGGTAAGGAGTGATTCATTGTATGCAGCGCTATTAGCAGAAGCGATATCGTGAGCGTTCCTTACGGCTGAGCCGTCGAAAAGATCCCCCGCTGGCGCACATGGAAGTGATTTGCCATTCACTGACTCGTGATCCCTGGCGGATGGCAGCTTTCTCTGGCTGCCTTCGACAACCTTGAGCATCAACTCCTCGAGCCGGTCGATGCGTCTGGCCAAATGCTCACTCTCGGCTCCGGACGGCTCAGCATTTGCTGCCGGGGTGATCCCCGGAAAAGCAGTGGTCGGACCGGGACCCTCAGGATCGGCCTGGGACACACACGGAGTGTCGTAATCGATGCAGTTGATGCATCTGGAACTGTCTTCATCAGCGAAGCGACATTTAATCTTGCGTCTGCGACCTGTATACAGTTGGCATAAGACCCAATTAGTAAGGTTGTTCCTCAAATCAGGGGCACTGAAATGTTAGGGGGTCTCATACATTCCCAGCAACTCCGCGTCCCCTTGCGCACCCTACGTTTCTTCAATGCGGGACCTGCCATTCTGCTCTCCGAAGACATCTGTGACGCTTGGCACTGTTGCCTCAGATACTCGGTAGCTGTATTCGGTCAAAATTGGGGGATGTTGCAATGATTGTTGTGAGAGGACGATATTTGGTGTTGTATGTACCAGTAGGTTAAGACCTGTGCTTCGGTCGAAATCGGCCGACGTCGACCGAAGCTTTCCGGACGGCCTAATTGTGATTGATCCTTCGTCTCAAACTACATGCCACACAACAAAATCCTCGCCAAATATGGGTGCCCTCTGATGTTTCTCGCATTCTTGAACAGGCTGCGTGGTATTAATGCACATAGTGCGTAATCTGTGGCGTTATTTGGGACCTCCTTCAGTGGCAGTAACGGTAGCAGGGTCAGGCTACAGTATTCAAGCGATACTGGCATTTCTAGATGTCGATTCGGAGTGGGAAACGCCTGTAGACAATCCCGCAGCTATGAGTATGAGTGACTTAAAACCTGGCTTTGCTCCCCTTGTGCATCTTGAACCCTCAATACTTAGTATTGCAGTCATGGTGGTCAGGCTGTGGTCACGTACAAGCTCTCAGAACGGTAGATCTGGGCACGATTGAATTCTATATGAATCACTACCTAGACCATTGTGAAATTCTGCTTCTACACGGTAAGGTGAACATGAATCGACTTAGATTGGACATATTCCTTGAGTCCCTCCAAACCGCTTTCACGTCCGTACCCGCTCTGCTTCCAGCCTCCCCACGAAGTGACCTTGCTAGGCCAATGGCTACCGTTGATGGACAGAGTTCCGACCTCAAGCTTGGATGCTACGCGTAGAGCCCTGCTAATATCGCTTGTGAAGATGATACCTGGCAATAGTTGAGTGATTAGCTACGATCCCGGAGTACAGCATAGGGAGAACTGAGAACTCACCGGATAGGCCATACGAAGTATCGTTGGCCAATTCAACCACTTCCTCCTCCGTTTTAAATGTGCGAACCACGAGGACCGGGCCAAATATCTCTTCCTTGTACACGCGACTTTCGATCCCCGGATTGAGGAGCAGGGTCGGGGTCACAAACTGTCCAGGACGCTCCTGCGCCTGACCACCGACAATCTCAATGCCCTCTGCCTTTGCCCCTTCTATATATTCATAGACGCGTTCAGCCTGCGCCCGGTCCACCATGGGACCGAGGAAGGTGTTGGCATCAGTGGGATCATCCAGCGCGGCCGACATGCCCGCCCAGGCCTGCTTGAGCCCCTCGATGAAAGCCGGCGCAATCTTTTCGTGCACGAAGAGACGTGATGCTGCTGAGCACGCCTGTGCGTTGTTGGCCAAGAAGTTCTGGGTGTTATGGAGGATTGCGTTCTCGATTTTCGCGTCCTCGAAGACGATCGAGGCCGACTTGCCTCCTAACTCCAAAGTGACGTGCTTAAGGTTGCTCTGTGCGGCTGCTACCTGCACCTTGCGGCCAGCTGCAATGGAGCCAGTGAATGATATCTTGGCGATATTCATGTGCGATGCGAGGAGAGCACCGGTTGTGCCGCCGCCTGATAGGAGATTGACAACTCCGGGAGGGAAGCCGGCTTCTTTGAACAGCGACCCGAGATAGATTGCGGCAAGGGGTGCTCGCTCGGACGACTTATGTACGACGGTATTGCCCATAGCTACTGCCGGGGCGATCTAGTGATTCATGTATATTAGAATTTTATGCTTCCTCAGATAACTGGAAATGATGCAGACTTACCTTCCATCCAATGGACAGCTGGGTTCCATTCCAAGCTGAGATGCCGGCACAGACACCCAGGGGCTCATAGGTAATCATCTTGAATTGACCATCACCGTCTTCTGGGTAGGTTTCGCCGTGGATCTTATCCGCGAGACCGGCGTAGTAGCGGAAGGTCGAGGCCTGTGAAGATGCCATGATCCGGCTAATTATGATTGGCATGCCCATGTTGGTGGATTCGAGCTGAGCAATAGTCTCGGCGTGTTGCTCGACGAGGTCGGCATACTTAAGCATGATGGCCGCGCGCTGTGAGCTCGGCGTAGCTCTCCAAGTCTTGAAGGCATTACTGGCCGCCGCAACGGCTTTGTCGACGTCCTCGCTTGAAGCGACTTGGATTTGGTCGGTCACCAAGCTGTCGTCTGCCGGGTTGTAGACCGAGAGGGTCTCTCCAGTCGAGGAAGGGACATACTGGATGAAAGACGACTAGATTAGTATATTATCATATGATATTTGTATTACTTAGCATCTATCCGGCGATCCAGAGAGACTTTGAGGAATTTCCCCTACCTCATTGTTGATGAAGAGGCGGGTTTCGAACGTCATACCGGGCAACGTCAGAGGTCAAGTGGAGGGTGCTTGCTACAGAAGAGGGCAGTGTACGAATTTTTGGGCATAATCCAAGAGACCTAATTAAAGAGAGAACCAAGAGTGCTATTTATCGTCTTCTCTTGCGCTGCACATCAAGATTCGGGTGTCGTAACGACCGAATTCGACCGGTTGCGACCGAATTCGAGCGGCCTTGGTCCGACGATGCCGGCTCAAGTTTGAGCGACAGGATATGAGATCATAGTATAATGATCCTCCAGTAATCAATCTGTTTGTCGCAAGGTGGTTATATAGAAGACAGGCTCCTTTTGCTAACGTGCAACAAGACGACCAACTACCGGAACGATTCCTAGAGTATAATAATTATGACTTTAGCAAGGGGATCATTCACCCCCCCCCCCCCCCCCCC